>NC_052507.1:74075617-74122564 GCF_014356525.2 Nilaparvata lugens
TTCATGAGACATATCCATTGAATAGTTCCCTCAAATGTCTTGGTCAAGCTCCTGTTGATCTCAAAAAGTCCAGTGAATTCAGTATTCACATTAAAGTTTGATGTTCCATGTTGTGAATGGAATCTCCCAATTGTATTATACCATAGAGAAGCAATAGCGTAAGTGGATATCCCATGGTATATGGCGTTTATGTCGCAACTTTTACTGTTAGTTCAAGCTGATTATTGTTGATTAATGTCGATTTTTATTATTTTGACCGGGTGAGAGTGTATGAACGGCACAATATGAGAGACTACCAGCGTCACACAGCTTCACGGGAAAGAACTACGTGGTCTATCGGCTTGAGATAACAGTCAGAGTTGCGACATAAACGCCCTATACTATGGGATATCTACTTATCGCTATTTTCTCTATGATTATACTATAGACTGAATGTTGTTCATACACCGTATATTCTCCCAGAATATTCTTAGAGCCTCCTACTTTGTGAACTGTGTAAAATTCATAACAGGTTGGGGGCATGAAATAAAATTAAAGTTCGTGATATAAAATTAAATGTGTAAACCTCTTCGTGGGACACAGTGGGGACACAGTGTACAATCATCATTCTATACAATGTATACAATTGAATTCAACTATATGACTGAAACATGTTTAAAGCTGAATAGGCTAGAATCTGTAAAGGTGCGTCCAGATTTACGCGCCGTGAACATGAGCAATTCACTTTTAATCAGCTGATGCTAAGCTTTTTATATATCTGTTTCTTACCGTCTCTGTAAAAATACAGATAAAGTCAGCTGATCAAAAGTGAATTGCTCATGTTCGCGGCGCGTATATCTGTATCTTACCGTTTCTGTGAAAATACAGATATAATCAGCTGATTAAAAGTGAATTGCTCATGTTCGCGGCGCGTAAATTGTACGCACCTTTATGATAGCTACAATGGAATGACTCACTTACAAAGTTCAATTACGAGTTACAAGTTATTCAAAACATGAACATAGAACATCTTCATTCTCTTGAAAGAAGTACTTTCAAAATACTAAAAAAATATGAAAATTGGCATCGACTTAATAATGTTGGAGGAGAATTTTTGATGATTTTTTAATGAGAGCGACTGTTTAAAGCAATAACCATGAAAATAATCTGTAGATTGTTGTTTATTCTACGCTATAACCTAGATCTTAACAAGGACAAGATTTTTTTTTATTTACAATATTCTGTATTGTAAATGAACTTCCAATAAGGGATTAGGCTATTGCCTGTTCCGACTCACATTCAGCTTGTAATTAGAATAAAAAAATAATAATAAATGAAATCTATAAATTAATAACATCGATATAATCTAATCTTATATCATCATAAGCATCACTACAATCTACTGTTTTCAGTAGAATATAATATAAATAAATATAAATATAATGATCATTGCCATCTTTTTCGTGGCCTGCCTATGTCTCTTTTGCCTACGGTTTATACTTGAAAATTCTGCGAGGAAGCCTATCAGCTGACATTCGTTCCACATGCTCTTTCCATTGCTGACGATAAGATGCAACTCTCTCATTCAGGCAGAAGATATTCAGCTCTTTCCGTATATCCTCATTCCTGATGTGATCTCTTCTGTCACAGCCCTTAGTTCTGCGAAGAAATCTCATCTCAGCTGCCTGCACTTTACTCTCAAGTGGCTTTGATGTTACTCCACCAATTATTCTAATCTGAAGTAAATGTAAAAATGAATAAAGAATAATATTCAATATTAATTATGGAAACACAAACATGTAGTCAAATATTACGAATATTATTTAAAGAAAAATACAGATAGGGATGTCAATCCCGGGACTGAATTCCAATCCCGGTATTTCGGGATTATCCAATATCAATCCCGGGATCCCGGGACTGATCCCGGGATTGACAAAAATCAGTTTCATGCACTTTTAACCAATAATTGTTTCTCCTTAATTACATGTTAAGTAACAGTGTGTGGAGATGAAAAAGGACTCATAGAGGGAGAGGATATTATTGAAATGGAGAGATACTTAGGAAAGAATATTACTATTAAAATGAAACATTCTATTCCTATAAATGTTTTCAAGATTAGGAGTAACTTTTTTCAAAAGCTGAATCACTACTAAACGGAATTTTGTGAAACCAACTTTATTCATATCAACTGAATATTCTGCTTATGATAGAGAAAGAGAATATATGAGAAATAATTAGACAGAGAGTGAATAGATGGTGCTTGTTTATTTCTGATTTCTGAAGTCTTTTTCAAGTTCTGAGTGCATTTCAAGGAAATGACATCAGCACTATTGCAAATATTTCCCTGTCTAGACCAGTGAATATAGAATGTAATAGAGAATAGAGTTTTAAATATAGAATAGAATTCTTAAAGAATTATTTCATTCCATACTAACTGGTCTAGCATGGTAATTGTGGTGCTGTGTAAACAGAAACAAACGTAGAGGCATATCAACCATTCTGCGAATGATGCGAACCAATAATGCCAATTCTATTTGGCCAGTACAGAAGCACAGTATATTATGTAAATAAAAGTGTAGGCTGTGCTTGTAGAATGAATTATTCAGTTATTAGTCATTCGAAACTTATATTCATCACTGTATAATTATTATATTGAATTGTTTTTGGAAAAATACCATTCACAATTTCAGGTTTTCTAATCCCGAAAATTGTCGCTGAGAAATCCCGGGATTGTTAGGTATCAGAAATTGACCGGGATCCCGGGATTGACATCCCTAAACACAGACCATCTTCTCATATTCATGTTATATTTGATTACACATCTTTTTGTTTCCATTATGAATTAATATACAACATCTCACCAAACTCTGTGTCATAGGTTGAATCAAAGTTGAAATCAAGATTGAATCTGAGCTTAAATTAGGAGGGTCGCGTCCAGAGTGTCCCCCCGACAATTTGTCACCTCCTTAAAAGGCGACAAGTCGACGGGGACGACTCACGTCAACCGGGTTTAAAAGTCCCCTTTTGGAGGTTGATGGAGTGTCAAGTTGTCGGGGTGACACCTAGTCTCGTTCCCAATTTGGAAGAGAAATAGTTTAATCATAGAGAAACAATTGCGTAAGTAGATATCCCATGGTATAGAGCGTTTATGTCGCAACTTTTACTGTTATCTCAAGCCGATTACTGTCGATTAATGTCGATTTTTACTGTTTTGACCGGGTAAGAGTGTATGAACGGCACAATATGAGAGACTACCAGCGTCATAAAGCTTCACAGGAAAGAACTAAGTGGACTATGAGCTTGAGATAACAGTAAAAGTTGAGACATAAACGCCCTATACCATGGGATATCTACTTATGCTATTGTTTCTCTATGGTTTAATCTTTGTTTTTCTTCCCCAATCATTTTAATCTGATGTGAATGTAACGTGAAGAATGGAGAATAAATAATTCTGTTCTTGTAGTTGTGTTTGAACTTTGGGAGAGGAATAGTTTAATCTTGGTTTTCCTCTCTCAATCATTTCAATCCGAAGTGAATGTAACGTTAAGAATAGAGGATAAATAATGATGTTTTACAGTATCGCAAACATTTTTGTCGTTGTGTTCAAACTTTGAAATCAATTCTTGAATGTACTACGAATCCAGGTAGAAAGTTCAGCGAATGTTTCCATTAGGATATTGAAATGTGGTGAAACTTCGGCTGCGTATCGATCCTTACTCTCGCTGGCAGAGCTTTATCGCATTGGAATCATTGCCTTTCAGAGGAATCTCATCGAAAATGTTGTTTCTTCGGAAACAATAATCTGTTGTGCTCCACCCAATCTATCCAGGGTAGCAGCTCAAAAGAAAGTTTCATACTGTAGCGCCTACAAAGAGCGAATTTTTCTCCGTGGGTGGAAAACGTAATACAAGTTGGTTGGTGTGAGATACAACGCTGACAATACCAATCGATATCAGTCACCTGTGTTCTGCAACACTCGTGATTATAAAAAGTTTCATATTGATGCTCACATCCCAGTTGGAATGTGAGGTGTGTACTAGAGCATATCATTAAATTCTCATTCCCTTTCAACGTGCTTCAAGTATCTGTGAAATCGATCTCTTATCAAAAGCAGAAAAAATCACTCACCTATCACAGCCATCTAAAATGTCATTGATTTTGCAACATCCATTTCTTCTACTTTCAGCTCAATCATTTGATTGGTTGCCACTCTTTCATCTGAATTTGTCCATTGCCACTCACTTCCACTGCATTAAAGATCATCCATTGGGATATTCTCAAAAGCAGCCAAAATCATGCGTTGAGTCATAGCCACCTCTAATACAATGCCCCGGCCTACGATATTGCAACGTCGCAGCGTAGGCCTAGAATCTAATACATGATTGGTGAAAAAGATCAGCTGATTTTTTTTTTGAATTTTTTCACCAATCATGAATTAGATTCTAGGCCTACACTGCGACGTTGCAATATCGTAGGCCGGGGCCTTGTATTAGAGGTGGCTATGGTTGAGTTCAACCGTAACATTAATTTATTGATCCAATTGTACACAATTCATTGAAATAAATTGATTGATTGAGTACTTTATTCATGTAGATACAATATATACTGGCTTATACACTTATATACAATAGCTTACAATACAGCAAAATTATAGATGAATTTACATAATATAGATTAAGAACATAGTTATTGAACTGTATATGATATGAAAAAAGCAATTTGTAATAACTATAGATAATTATATTGTTATACATCTACATAAATTGGCGGAGCTTTGGACATATCAATGTCCATTCTTCGAGGGATGAGGATACACAAATGAGGGATGAATAACAGGCATTCACAAAAACTCTTCCTCTCCCGACTTTTGATACATTATATTTTACTGATCAAAATTCGGGAGAGCAGTTTTGGACATGGGCTGAGGAGCTTCAGTTATTCCGTAGAATATTCAGGTTGATATTAAACTGGAATAAAATTAATATTGGAAAATGATCTGATGGACTCCGTGAATGAGTGAGTGAAATTAATATTATAGTCTGATATTATGTGGTACATGATTCAGAACAACCATTCCAACAGATAATCACATACAATATTCAAATACTACTGCGCATTGGAATATGCTGATCATTTCAAATCAACAATTATTAATTAAACATAGAATGAAGGCTCCACCCTACAAGAGTAAAATAATAATTAGAATTTTGAAGGAGTGCATGGAAGGAATCATAGTTATTAATACAGGTTTGATTGAAATTGATATTTACAACTAATAACTGAATATAATATTTATAGAATATTATATATTAATAAAATAATATTAATATTGAATATTAAATATTAATATTTATTAAAATATTAATAAAATAATATAGAATATAATAATTATATTCAGTAAGAATATAATAGTATATAATACTAAGTGATAGTAAGTAAAAGAAAGTAATAGGCTATAAGATAGAATAGAATAGAATAGAATAGAATAGAATAGAATTCAATTAGAATATAATAGCTATTTGATATTATTTAATGTAGAAGGATATAGTTTTGGTGGATCATTTATAGCTCTTCAACTACCGAATCCCTGTAGAAAAATTACATTAAACCATTCGGGTTCAGTTCGATTCATGAATCCTTTTCAAGCAATCAAGTTTCTCTCCTCTTTTTCCAACGGTTCTTATGACCATACTTCGAATACTTGGGCGTGTATAGTCTCGGCCAATGACAGTCGAGCTCAAACTTCATTGGTCAAGAGCTAAAGACCAATCGCAGGACCTCACTGGCCCCTCCCATAGTATAAATTCTGCTAGTCAATGTTTCAACTTCTTGGTAGCTATAGTTTGATAATGGTGTAATAACCGAAACTAGTATCTGAATTGTTTTAATGGATCAATCTTGTTGTCAATATCAGGTTGTTTTCATTCATAATGAATATCTCTCAGAAAATTACCTCCAAAACAACACAGAAACTCTTAGAGATACTCTGTCTTTATATTATTGTAGTGCACATTAAGGTGAGTACAGACTTATGCGCCACAAGCACGTTCATTTAGTTTTTCATCAGCTGATTCTCTGCTCATTATATATGTATCTTACTGTTTCTGCACAAATACAAATATGATAAGTTTTATGATACAATATTATAAGTCATCAGCTGATTAAAAGCCAAATGCTCGTGCTCGTAGCGCATAATCCTGTTCGCACCTTTATAAAATAATGTTCTATACGTTCCAAGGTGCCGTAAGTAATTCCCATTCCATTCAAATCAGAGGGAAATTGAGGAAAGTTCATAGGCTGAATAAAAATGTTCCCTTTCGATTTGATGCGTGGATCTACATGAGGTCCCAACAATATATTCTTATTGAAGACGGGTTTGGTGAGCACAAACAACTGAATTCATTTCAGAAAATGACTGAGTCGACAGAAAATCGTGTAAGGTGGCTTTAGGGAGAACCACTTCACTGAATGGAGGAGCCAAGGCCCAGCTTACTGGCTTGACAAGTTGCAAAGTGGAGAAGGCGAGAGAGGCAAAGCAGATTTCTGCGGTCGAGGGCCTGAGAGAGAGAGCAGAGACTCCCGTTCACTGAATGTGGCAATCTCATTGAAAAGGTGTCTGCCGAAACGTGCGCGAGAAGGAATAATAGAGTAGGGAATAAATCGTCTTGGAAGGGAAATTCCATTATACTGACTCCGAATAATCATGCTCACACCTTTGATAGTGAAATTTATTACGGCTGAGATCATAGGATCCCGTTTACCGCCAGGGAGCAGTGTACTGGCGCTGAATTACTTGTAAAGTTGCCCAAGAATCGTTGAGGTTTATTGATGGCAGTTTCAAACTCTTTCAACACTCCTTCCGCTCCAGAAAGTAGCCGCGTTTGTTCTGGAAGCCATTTGATTTATCTCTGGCTCTGAAAATATTGTCGCTGTAATTTGATGGTGCTCGGGTCAATGAACTTGGAGCAAATTGGAACCAAAGTGACAATTCATTTCTCATTTTCATGGAGAAATTGATGATTTTGATGGAATAAGTGGTTTGTAATTACATCAGAGTGATAACTTGCTCACGGAGAATAAATAAATGTTCCTCTCATTTAATCCATGTAATAAACACAAATTAATCATGAATATAGAACTTCACCATATTTTATCATAATACAGAGTAATTAGCTCCACGTGAATCTAAATTATATTATTCAGTTCATGTGAATGAATCTATTCCATCATGTGGGATCAATACGTCTCCATCGAGATCAATACAGCACCATCTTCAGCGGAAATTATTGCATTTTTGAAGAACACAATAAAGTAGAATTATTCTACTTGTCAAATCCACTTCTAACAATATTTAACTTGCAGGACTGCAATTTCGTGTTGAAACCAGACTGACAAATTTTCTAAATTGAAGATATATGGAATCATAGCCAAGAGCTACTTGATATTATTGTCATTTTTCATAATAGCTATATTTAAAATATAGCTTGAGGTATTGGAAATAAATCGATGGTGTAATTAATTAAAGGTGTTCCACCTCGCTATTCGACCTGTCTATTACATGGAGAACCATAATTGGCAAGATATTTTTTCAGCAAATCACATCATTTTAGCAGTTTGTCTTGTTTTTATTGTGTGTTATTTGTTATTACAGTTTTATAGTATATTGCTTTTTCATGTGGTATTTTTGTGTTTTGAATAAATTGAATTGATGGTACAGTCATCATACATACATCATATATTTTAATTTTAATTTATAATTTATATTTCTATTTGGTAGTATTGTTGCTTCATAGTCCATATTATGCTAGTTTATACTATTGGTATTTTCAGTTTAATCGTTCTTATTCCTACAATAGGTTTTTGCCAACAGAAGTCCTACTGACATAATTATTTTGATTATCTTTACATAATATATTAGTGATTCTTACTATGAGTTTCATGTACGCAACGTTTCCCATAATTCTGTTCTCTTTAAATCATACTTTTTTCTTTTTCTTTTATCTGCTACTATAAGTTCCATGTTTGCAAGGCCTTCTATTATTTTGTTTGTATCTTGTTTTCATTTTTTCCTGAAACTCAAAAGTATCAGTTATTTTATTTTCCTTTCCATTTATTGCTTTTCAAATTGTATGCTCTATGTACGTTATGAGAGCAATAATGGGATTTAGTTCCTGGTGCCCTCGAATATGTAGGCCTATATTGTAACCATTACCTGGATCGTTAATTCACATCCTATCTTTCCTTCCCTCAGCCATGCCTATCTACCTGCCTTCTTTCACTTCCCTATCACACACCCTTCCCTTTCAGTTATACCTTACCTGCCTATTACATGGGAAACCATAGTTGGCAAGGTATTTCCCCCTCTTTCTTCCAGCACACATCATTTTAGCAATATTGTCTTTTAATGTGTTAATATCATTGCTATTTTTATTGTTATTGTTTTGTTGTATATTGTCTTCTCTCATTGCAGGGGCGCCATTTAGTGGGGGGGGGCAGGGTGGTCCTAGGCCTCCCTCAAGGATCAGATAAATAATGAATGAAAATGCGGGTCTATCTACACGAATCCTTAGAATCTCATAATGATTTAATACTTTTTTTTTCAACAGCAGTAGTATAATTCCTTCTACAGTATCAACAATGTAGCAAAATTGCCTTGAAAGTATGGATACGGGTACAGAGTAATATTTTTCTCTGTGGTATAGTTTGAATATAGAATGGGTCCACTTATTGATCAGGGCAAAATAAGTGAGTTATTGCATAAATTCCAATGTGAGAATTAACAAGTTGCAAGATGTCACAGTAAAAGCAAAAGAAAGAGCACAACCAGACAATCAAAAATGCATGTAAAGAGTTGGTGAGAATTATGGGAACAGCTTGATGTATCTTCAGCTTACTTACTGAAAGTTATTTTCCAATTAGCATGAATGATCCCCAATGAAATTGTCATTGTGAAAGAAAAAATTATCTTTTTCAATGATTTTTAAGAAATCTGTTCCAGTGTATTCCTACTTTAGGGCCTCTCTGTAGTCCTATATTTCATGATTTAATAACTGATATTGTATATGTTTGTATTGATACTTCAACCACATTTGTATAAAATTTTAAAAAATGAAGCATATAATAACATCTTCGAATGTAACATTTATAGGGAAAAACCCAGGTCCCTCTATCCTTTGGGGGTATTACTCCCCCCCCCCCAATAAATCTTGGATTTTGCCCCCCCCCTTAGCAGTTTGGTGAAATGGCGCCACTGTCTCATTGTATTTTTGTGTGTTGTGGATAAATTGAAAAATTGAATTGAATAAATTGAATTGAATATATTCAAATAAATAAATAATAATTACTATTATTGTATTGGCAACTACTGAAACCAGTAGTATCTGTGTAATAACCAGAATATTGCATTCATTATTCATATAACAAGGGGTATTATACAGTGTTATTCCAGTGATGAACCACAGATGGTATAGTACAAGTTTGTTGGCAAGTTCATTCAAGTTGTTGAGAATGGCTGACGGCGACTAAGTAAACTATAGAGGCGGATCGAAAGCGGTTAGCTGAGTGCAGTAACAGATTTGGCGGCATTAGGAACGTCTGCTTAGATTCCGTTTCTTGGCTTTGAGCAGCGAGCGAAGCGTGAAGCGTGTGATTCGAAGGCTGTGGTCTGCGCATCTGTGATAAACAACTCAATTCCAAATCCCAGTCAGTTCCCAGTTCCCAGCTTCTTAGAGGACTCATCATCACCCAACTACACAACTCAATTGTGAATCCAGCATTATCTACAGCGCAGCTCATTAACGGCTGCTCCTTGCTGTGCCTCGGAATTAGATAACAAACTTCTTTACTCGACAGCCAATTAGGTTATCAGCCTATTTGGGAGATGGATTAAGGGGTTTGAGCAAGGTTCAAAGCGACGGAAATCAGGTCAACAGCCTGCAGAACATTTCTGCGAATTCCATGTCAATTATTCCCCTCCCTGTTCGGTATTTTGATTGAGAGAGAATATTATTATTTTGAAACAGGATTACACTGGAGACTAGTGTTATTATAAGTAGTGTAATCAGTAATATTATTGAATGATATATTGTTCGTGCTTATACTGTGAATGTAAAATTGAGGGGGTCAGAATACAAGGGGTCCAAGTGACATTTTTTGAGTTAGCTACAGTAATCGATAACTGAAAGTGGTAAAAATCTAGTATACAAGAGGTATAATAAGCGTAAGTCTAATCAGTACTGACACCTGGTGTAAAATTTTTAAACTACATTTTCAAACAGCTGTTTATTTGATTAAACAAGGGGTCCAAGTGACTTGGATCCCTTGTTTACAGGACAACGGTTGCTCGTATCCATAAAATTTAATTTTTCCTTGATTAAGCCATGTCATCAAGCGATAGATACATCAAGAATCAATTAGCGAATCAGATAATATTGCATAATCATTGTTCAATTGCTGGTAAATTTGATAGATTTATGTGTAGCTAGACAATAGAGTTTTTTTTGTAAACAAGGGGTACAAGTGATACCTCTTATCACTATTCTGCTGATAATTGAGAAAGGAAAGCAATTTGAGACATGAAACTGTACGTTTGATTTGGTGAAAGTATATTGGATAGGTATAGGAATAGGTAAATATAATTTCTATATCCATTTCATGAATGGAGAATTAATTAATGTAAGTAAACTTTAGGCTCAATTTTCTCGAAACTAACAATAGTTTTGGATCCCTTGTATTATGACCCCTTCAATTGAAATCATTGTGAGTTTTCTTATGTATTGTGTGATTTCATTAATTTAATTTGAAATTCATTTTCATTTTAGCAAATTAAATCAATATTCATCAATCTCACATGAGCAACTAGCCGCTGCAGTTGAATTACGAACCATTTATTCATAAATTTCTATTAATATAAGAAACAAGTAAGCTAATCAATAAAATGCACATAATATTCAAAAACACAATATATGAAATTTAATATAAATATAAATAAATTGCATTTTTCGGAAATATCACTAATGGCCGGTTTCCGAGCTCGGGATTAAGCTCCTAGACTTTAAACAGCTGGAGTCGGAAAATTGGCTTTCCAAAACGGGGCGGGGCGTAGTCGCAGCTTTCATAACAGTACCGTAGTCGTAACTTTACACTATTTTCACTCTATTTTATTTTGCGTTCAATTTTCTAGTTTTTCGAAATTTAATTCAAACATGGCATGACAATGACTGTGACTACGCCCCGTTTTGGAAAGCCAATTTTCTGACTCCAGCTGTTTAAAGTCTAGGACTTAGCTAAATCCCGAGCTCGGAAACTGGCCCTAAATAATCCTACTCAACTATGAGCTATATGAAATAATATGAGTCAATCAAACAATCTTTATTAAGACATACATCAAATGTACATGAATGCGTCAATTATAAAATTTCTGAGCAATATAAAAAACAGTCCCAACAAATAAACTCATATTACTTATTTATTGGTCATCATGGTTGATTTTCAAGAAACTCATTCAACGAGTAGCCTAATACGCTTTTTCAATTAAGAATTTATAAAGGTCAGCCTTGAATTTTTTCAGTTCACTGTTAGTGGATGTACTTTTAGAAAGCGTGGAAGTCTATTATAAAATTTGCACTCCGCATAGCTAGGATTCCTCTCAAATAGCTTTCTCCTATGAGGCCGATTTGCAAAGTTTGGAAGAGTATCTTTAAATAAGATGGAGAATGTTTATTTGAATACAATAGGCAAGAATGAAAATTGATTCACTCATGAACGAAAAGTTAAGAGAACAAATTACATTTCATCATGTCAACTCATTGTAGTACTGTGAAATTGGACTTGATTGGTACTTGATCTAGCATAGATCTGATAAGTTCATGGCTTATTAAGAAATCTGGTGTGGCGCACTCACACAACTTTCCTTGCCGTTATGAGAATTGATCACCTGACGCTAGTGTTCCCGCGCATCTCAAGTCTACTTATGAACAAAGATCTGAGTCAGCTGGTGACAGGACAATAACGGAGTGATCCGTGGTCTAGTGGATAGAGTGCTTGCGTAGCAGCACAGAGATCCCGGGTTCAAACACTCTCAATACCAAAAGTTTTTTAACTAGATCACTCCCGTGTTATCGGATGGACACGTTAAACTGTCGGTCCCGGCTGAAGTATGACAGTCGTAAGGCCCATTGACGGCTTAAATTATATATTCAGGCGGTGGGACCTTCCCGCAAGGGACTCCCTACCAACAAAAGCCATACGAATTTACTTTTAGGACAATAACGCTGGAGACATACGAGGTCTGCTATCTCTTCAGAGTGAATCATTTAATAGAATCAACAGTTGCCAACAGTTTGCAATTGGATATATCATTTTCTCGAATTTCGAGCTTATTTTCAATTTTAGGTGAAAATGTTACTAGACATTAATTGTAGAGATTTTCATGCTCAATCTTTCCACATGAAGTTTTTTGTTTAAATTGTATCTGAAGCCTGATAATTGGGAATCTAAAATCAAACTTTGCATAGATGGGGCGGTGCTCCTGAAATGTTTACAGATATGAGACTTGTGGCAGTCGATAGAGCTTATCAATGACTTTTCTAGGTATGGATTTGATCAAAATCGATGGAGCCGTTTTTGAGAAAATCGCGAAAAACCCTGTTTTTGACAACATTTTCGCCATTTTAGCCGCCATCTTGGATTGCATTTGATAGAAATTGTTCGTGTCGGATCCTTAAAGTGTAAGGACCTCAAGTTCCAAATTTCAAGTTATTCCGTTAATTGGGAGATGAGATATCGTGTACACAGACGCACATACACTCATACACACACACACACACACACACACACACACACACACACACACACACCACACACACACACACACACACACATACAGACCAATACCCAAAAAACACTTTTTTGGACTCAGGGGACCTTGAAACGTATAGAAATTTGGGTACCTTAATTTTTTTCGGAAAGCAATACTTTCCTTACCTATGGTAATAGGCAAGAAAAGTAAAACTGGATCATATTTTGATTTTTAATAGGAATCCACGAACAAGAGTTGAAAAAATGGTACTTGTTCTAACGCAGATCCAAAAGGTTAATGACCTATTAAAAAATGAATCATATATTCTTATTGGTATTCATGAACAAGAGCATACAAAAATATCGACATCATCTCATTCACTTTAAAAACATTTTTGCACTGCAATTTTTATTGTAACCATAAGATAATGACTTACTCAAAACTGAATCAAATTTTGATTGTTGATGGGAATTTATAAACAAAAGCAAATATACAACAGTATGACTATTTTTTCATCATAGCTACTCATCAACACAAAAGTATACAAAATCATATACTGTTTAGTATTCATAAAGAAGAGCATACAAAAAAATGGACAGGGTATACATTATAGCTACTCATTGAAATAAGAGTATGAAAATGGATTAACGCAGATCTCATATATTAATGATTCATTAAAAACTGAATCATATTCTGGTTGTCGATAGGAATTCATGAGCAAAAGTATACAAAAATATGGATATTATCACTGTTGAAGCTGCTAGATTGGTGTAGTTATCCTGAATTTATGTCATAATTATCGATGTTGCAGAGAGTTAAGTGATCATTATATTTTGTTTGAAGAGTACCCTTCGTTCAGTATAACAAAGAGTACAGTATATCGAAGCTGTATTTGTTTGAAGCACTCTTCGTTCCGGCTAAACAGAGTACAGTATGTCGAAGCTGTAATAATGTGAAAATGAGGGTATTTAGGACGATAAGAAGGTGCAGCTATTAGACGCGTACCCTTTGAAACGACGTCGTTAGCTGTCCATCATTGCAGCATTATTGAATCGGTCGTCATTCAGATAGCCATAACTGCTCGTCGTAAATCCAGCGCACTCGTTTCCACCATCGAGATACAAGATCGATTGTATCTGCACAGTCGACGTTTCACTCTTAGTCGATAAAAAACTATCAATAGTCGATATAAAACTTCTTCTGGCCAGTATCACTCTGTTTCTCCACCAATAGAAGCGCTTCTTTCCGTTGCAAATGCTTTATTCGAAGAGCTGAAACTGCTATAAATTTCGCAAGAAAAGTGCAGACACTCAGAAGAGACATTATTGCCAATTTTCTTCCAGCTCATAATAAGGTTTCTCCACGTGGAAGACCTTCTCATGGGCTAGCATGCAACTTTTTAACTGGTAATAGATATCGAAGAGACTTTTCCGGCATAAGTTCTTCGAATTAAAATGAGAATAAAGTCCTCTAACAAAATCATTGATTCTATTGAACAACTAGAACTTTTGGAAACCTTAGCCTACGATTGGAACTGAAGGCTTCTTTTCCCAGTCACGCCAAAAACTATTGTATTTCAATGATTATATTTATTTATTTCTAAAAATATTCCTCGTATTTGTATAAAATATGTCCGATGGGCAAATAAAGTTGTCATTGAATTTCCAATATTTCGAGAATACTCCTAATTTAAATTTCAAAGCTTGAATTGGAATTCAACTTTGAATTAAACATTGCATACTGTATTTTTGTTGAATACTAAATGGAATACTAATGATTATTATTATAGCATATATCATAATTTATAGATTTATATAGGGCAACTTCATATGCCAGTTTCAATTATTCCACTATTATCAATCTCTAATGCACTTAAACCTTGAACATTGAGCTGCCGATTTCATGACGTTGATAATTCAATAAATATAGTAAAAATGTGTGTGGAAGCCCTAAGCGAGATTATGAATACTTGGGCGTGTCCAGTCCCGGCCAATAACAGTAGATCTCAACCACCATTGGTCTACAGCTGAAGGCCAATCATAGGGCTTCACCCACACCATACATTATTCTACTGCTCAATATGTAAGCTTCCAGTTTACTAGAGATTGATAATGGTATAAGAACCGAGACTAGTATAACAAATTCTCAAATTCTGGCTGGCGATTGTTCAATCAAGCCTTTAATATGTGAGTTTTGATTGTATTGTGTAAACTTGAATAATACAGCTTTTTTTCTATTCTATTCTAGTATCTCAATTTGTTCTGATGAGTTAATAGTTTTGACTATATCTAATCGTTATCATCCAATATGAATATCCACCAAACATTTTGTTAAATTCAGTTCAGGTTACCGAGAAAACTAAACATATAGATAATTTTTCTCTTGAATAAATCCAGTGACTGCTTCAGTTTATCATATAAAATATGATGATAAATAAAAATCCAATTTTAGCTGCATGAAGGGTTTTTTCAGGCTGAAGCAACAACAACCCATCCCTCAACTCCACTTATAGTGAACTGCACGAAAATAGTCCAATGGAAATTGGAACAGATGAGTGCAACATTGCTAAATGAGAGTTGATCATAAATGAGAATTAATCTTCATCTCATCATCTTCACTTCAGAGATTAGGTTTATTAATCAACCTGTTCCGGTATCCATCTCTTTCTCGACCTTCCTACATCTCGTATTCCAATAGGTTTATAGTTTTGGACTTCATTTGGCATTCTATTCAAATGACTGCACCAGTTGCGTCTATTTCGTATTAATCTTTTATGTAGAGGAGCAACCGATAAAACCTGTCTCATATCAGTATTTCTGATTCTATCAATTCTAGTTGAACCAAATACACTCCTTAGAAGCCTCATTTCTGCAGCTTGAATTCTACTGTCCATTTTCCGTGTTTTAATTAATTAATATGCTTATTTTACACTTGACGGACTTGCAACGTCTACAGGTGTGATGCGGTGGAGGGGGGATGACTATATTGAATGAAAAAGACTAAGAAATTGTCAAAAAACCACTGATTTATTGATAATTAGAAAGACCGGTTTCGGTTATTACACCATTGTCAATCTCTGATAAACTGTTGGACATTAAACTGTTCTCTGATAAACTGTTGGAGTTTATCAGAGATTGACAATGGTGTAATAACCGAAACCGGTCTTTCTAATTATCAATAAATCAGTGGTTTTTTGACAATTTCTTAGTCTTTTTCATTCAATATGAATAATTACCACAATATCAACTTCTCAACTACACAAAAAGGGATGACTATAGTATAATTTTTAATGATCGGAACTCAAATCACAAATTAATAATCAACAGAAACCTGAATATTCACAATAACCCCAGAGGGAAGGAGTTCCATTCCCATTGAGATTTTGAGAATAATCTTTTATTGGTGATGTTATTGCGTTTTTATAAACTACAAGAGGATTAAAGCATGAAACAGTTGCTCTACTATTATACAACAATCATCCACTGAATGTGCAATTTTGTGTTGTACTTTCATTAGTGATATCTATCCTGCTGTTCGCTTAGATTTCATAATTGACGTGGATCTAGACAGGACAGCTATCTATTGTAGGTACTGTATAATTGGCATGTAATTGGATGATTCGAGTATTATCCGGGATGTACGTTATTCTCCACTTTCGCAGAAATTATTCAAGAGCCCATTGTGTGGAGTGAGCTTTCAGGCACGAGCAGAGCGTTTAAAATATTTCTAGTGCAGGACAACTACTGTACAACAGGATTGTTGAACAGGATATCTGAGCAGGAATTCCTGTTGCTTGCTCCCTTGCTCACGTAACTCCTGACAAGCAAATGCCGGACTTTGTGAAGTTTCACCCTTCTCCATATTTCTCACAACTTTGAGAGCCTTGCTCTTTCGTATCTGTTCCCTTTGAATATTTATACTCGTAATGCCTTCCCAATCCTGTTGCATTCTGGGAGACAGGGATCAGAATAAGAATTATGGAGGAGTTGCATTTGAATATATAGGATCCATGTCTTCTTACTCTAGGTTTAGAAGTTCTTACTGTCAGGAAGAAATATTATTTAGTCTTTATTATTAAAATTAGTGTATCGTTAACATGATAGGGAGAGGAAGAATGAGATAAATATTTATCATCTTGAATAAGATTTAGAGTTGCAGTTGGATATTATAGAATCCATGTCTTCTGCTAGGTCTAAAAGTTTCTTGCTGTTGGGTAGAAAATATTATCTTCACTCTTTATTCCCCACAATAAGGCAGCATTGAAATGATCGGGATGGGAAAAATAAGAATACCTTTTGTGCTATTCCTCTACCGAATTCATATAATAGAATAACCATTCATAATTTATTGATAGAATATAATAATTTTTAGCATATTGCATCTTGAATAATATTTTCTTTATTGTCAGATATTCTTTGACTTAGCAGAGAATTACTTCTTATTTTGTTGTGACCTCTCACTGGGGTCTTTGTTTAATTAATCTGTTTCGAAACGGAACTTGAAACAAACTTTAGCATAGGCTTCTACAAATCTTCACATTCTCTGGCGATGGAAGCTTGAGCAATTTATGTTGGTATTGGTACAGTAACAAAATCCATATCAATTAATGCTAATTATTATTTTGTTGTCAGAAAATAGTGATAAACAATAAGAGGATTCAATAAGAAAAATCACAGAAATATTGCTGGTAATGATGGCAGTGATAGCAATGATGACGTTTGCTCTCACTATTGAACATAAAAAAATAAAAAATTCTGTATTGGTTCTTCAAAACAAGAATATACAAAAACAAAACGTTCAGAAAAAATATAAGAAATCAAACACCTGCAAGGAAAATCATGTGCCTTTTGTGTAGTTGATATTGTTGTAATTATTCATATTGAATGAAAAAGACTAAGAAATTGTCAAAAATAAAAAAACACAGATTTATTGATACTTAGAAAGACCGGTTTCGGTTATTACACCATTGTCATTCTCTGATAAACTAAAATAAATACTAGAGCAGCAGAATTTATACTAGTTGGCGAGTACTGCTATTGGTCAAGGGCATGAACGCCTGCCATTGGCCCAGCTACACATTCTCCTCCCACTCAACAATGTCACAAAATGTAAATTTACTTATGGCGAGTCTGTTGCTTAAGCCGCCATTTTGTGACATCGTTGAGTGGGAGGAGACTGTTTAGCTGGGCCAATGGCAGGCGTTCATGCTGTTGACCAATAGCAGTACTCACCTACTAGTATAAATTCTGCTGCTCTTGTATTTAGTTTTAGTTTATCAGAGATTGACAATGGTGTAGTAACTTTTTGACAATTTCTTAGTCTTTTTCATTCAAAATCATGTGTGCAGGTGAGAGATGCTATTACATTTCAATACAAGTAATTAAGAACTCACAAAAGATGGAATAAGAAATTATGTAATATAATAATTAAAGAAGATTATGAATAAGTGGAATAAGGGTGGAAGAAAGACAGAAAGAGAGATAGCAAACATACTATTGAAACAAGATAAAAATATCAAATTGATTACTGCTCTTAATCTTCATCAACTTTTTTTTTGAAAATGCTTCAAAATTAGTTTGTTATGTTCACGTGGAATGAAAAATTGAGCTGATTCTTTTAATATTGTCGGAAAAACCTGTGAGTGGAAGTGACATCCATTCACATTATTCACTCCAAATACAGTCGGACACCAATAATCCATCAGTGAAGAGCTAGGAGGGTATTGGATACGAATATTGAATCTGAGCAGAATTCCAAGAAATGCATTTCATTGGGATGGAATATCAATATTATCCTCTGGAGTATATCAGTACTCCATTTCTCATCACCTTTTTTCAACTTGAACTATCCTCTGGGATTATCTATATATATAAAAGCGAAATGGCACTCACTCACTGACTGACTGACTGACTCACTTACTCACTCACTCACTCGCAGATCTAAAAATCTACCGGACCAAAAACGTTCAAATTTGGTAGGTATGTTCAGTTGGCCCTTTAGAGGCGCACTAAGAAATCTTTTGGCGATATTTTAACTCTCAGGGTGGTTCTCAAGGGTTAAAAGTTATTTTAGCATGTATATTCTTTTTATTCCAATATCTAAAAATTATAATTGAAATGTCCATACCATATGTTAATAAAGAACTATAATCTAGAGAGAGTACCTCTTCGAAACAGTTGTTCTGGTAACTAAATTGAAAATTTTGTCAGGTTGGCATTAAGTTGAGTTGACTTTGTTAGGTTGGCACCAAGTTGAAGATTGAAATGCATTTATCCAGGACCTCCTAAATACCAATTTATCCAGTTAGCCAAAATTTGCGTTTTCTTAGCTTTTCTACGTTTCCTCACCTTTTTCAATAATTGATGGAAATATATTTAAAAAAAATCAGTACAGAGGTTTAGCTGAGGTGGAAGAATTTTGTTCGCCAATGATACGCCGATATAGTAACAGGTGTTTTTCGAGATCAAATTGACTTGATACGTTCAAATTCGGTAAAGAGGTTCCGGTGAGGTCTACATGCAGGCGAGCGAAGCGAGCCCGCTGATCTCATTTTTGGACAATCCAGTCGGGGGTCCAGAATTCGGTACAGAGGTTCCGCTGAGGGCTACATGCAGGCGAGCGAAGCGAGCCCGCTGATCTCATTTTTGGACGATCCAGTCTGGGGTCATGGCTAGACGGATATGGTGAGCGAAGCGAGCCTGACGGCTGGTCAATTATACTTTTGAATAATATTACGTCATTGAAACATCTAAGCGGTACAATCTATCTTTATAATGAGATAATCTTTATAATTTATTGAACTAGACTATCCTATTCTGATATAATGGTTCATAACGGTGGCACTTCAAAACGACTCTTCGAACAGCAAATGCAATTGAATTAATGGACTTGTTATTGTGTCGGAAGTCCACCATTACTGTTACAGTTAACTTCACCGTTAATAGTACAAGTAAATTTCAACTAATAGTACAATGTACTAATAATAGTACATTGTAATATAATAGTAAATAGTATAATAGTATATGTAATAATAGTACATAATACAATTCAACTTATAATAGTACAACTTGAAACACTTCACCGTTATAGTTATAGTGTCGGATTATCGTGGGAGATGTTTGATATAATTCCCAGAAATTAGATTGGAACAGGAAAGTTTACATGGGTTGTGATTATACAAAGAACTGTAATGAGAAATTTTTAAGTGAAAAATAGGAGGAAGGTTTTGATACATTTATGGGCCGAATACGAATTCCACCGTTTTTGTTTTTAATTAAAAGCCAATCTCCTCCAATAATCATCAACGGTCGAACACCTTTTTCCTAGAAGATTAAATGATATTTTCCGATAAAATAAACGCTACAGAATGATGATAAAAATCTGCCGCTTCCTGTTGGCTGTCCACCGCTGAGTCACCATTGTAACGGCATTGACATCTCGCTCCAGCGGAACTCAATCACGATGAAAAGGAAAAGAAAATGGAAGGATGGAAAATTATTGGATCTCATTTCCGGACCGCTGAACTGTTGGCTGCCTGCGATTGGCTCTCTCACTCACACCTTCTCTCTCACTCTAACTATTTCATTCACCCGTATTCTCACTTTTTCTCTCTCACTCCTGTACAGGGCCTCTCTTTCTGTTTCTCTACCTCTCATTCTAAACCATCATCATAGCTCTCAATGCTTTCGCTTCTCGAACATTGGAACCTATCAAAAAACTCATCATAACATGACTTCTGATTTCAAAGCCAAACGTGATTCGATTGCCTCACGATTATAGCACACTCACCTAACACTTGGCTCCACAGCCAGTTTTTATCGGAATCAATATTACGTGCAAAACCGTTCACAACTGAACTTTCATCATAGCTTGGATTCTATTCCAAAATCTCAAGTTTCACGCCCTTTTGGTAAGAATTGTGTAGGATTATCTCTTGGCTTGATAAATTTTTTAGAGAAACGTTTCCAAATAAGGAAGCAATAATTCCAAATAATTGGAGAGAGAAAATAGCAGAATTCAGAAAAATAGTACGTTTACTCAACACACGGATTTGGTCTACAATTTCGAGTTATCTGATTTGATATCACGAGAACCAATCAGAAAAGCTCACTTTTCGAAAAAGCTTTCTCTGATGTTCTAGTGAATTTCGAAGAAAATTCTCTCATTGGTTCTCGTGAAAGTATGGAAAAATAGTACGTTTACATTCAAGAAATATGTAAAAATTGAGCTCAGGAATTTTCGCACTGAGACGACTAGCAAAAACTTCCAACTTTGAAACGTTAAAAGCAGTGTACTTTGCAATGATCCACTCCCACATTTCATATGGAATTGAAATATATGGAGGAACAAGCATCTCAAACTTAAATAAAATACTCCTATTACAAAAAGAAGCAATAAGAATAATTCTAAATCTTGATAGAGAGCAATCATGCAAGCCATTCTTCAGTAAGTTAAAGTTCATGACGGTGTACAGCCTGTACATTTATAGGACAATATTATATATAAAAACTAACGAATCTAGATTCCCACGGCAAGTAGATATACATAATTACAACACAAGAAATAAAAATAATTTTACAATAAAGAAACACAATAAGGAAAATATAAACAAAGTCCAACGTACATGGGAATAAAATTTATTGGTTGTCTCCCAGGTTGCATAAGACATGAACCTGATAGATCAAAATTTAAGGAATTGCTGATAGCATATTTGATGGATTTAGCATGCTACAGTATAAACGAGTTTACTGTAAAAAAATGAATTTTATACAGTCACTAATTTCTCTTTAGCTTTAAGTTAGTTTTTAGTTTTTGACTTTTTCATGTACATTTTCATGTATGTTTTGGAAAGAAAATAAATGATTTTCATTTCCATTTACTCAACTCACGGATTTGGTCTACAATTTTGAGTTCCCAGAGTACAGAAAAATATTACATTTACTCAACTCACATAGTACAGTCATAAGTGTACATATTAATTAAACAATCAATATCAGTAAGAATATCTAATGAGATATTCGCTATAAACATTTTCAAGTAGTATGTTAGGGTAGAAAAATTTAGCTCATTAGTCTCCAGACTAGATAGCTATAGTATTGACAATAAAAGAAAAAAACTCAACTCACAGATTTGGTCAAAGATTTTGAGTAAATATCCGTGCTTAAGAAAGCCTCATAAGTTATCCACCAAACATCAATGAGATAATAATATCACTACGAAACAAGTGAGGAAATGAGATAATTGACAAGAAAAATGAAAAATTTATCGAAAACTGGTATCATTGATTCATCTTGAATCAATACATTTTGAAACAACTACTTTTGCGTATGCACAGTTTGCAGACATAGATGATGAACGATCTTTTAGATCGGCATTCCTTAAGAAAGTGATAGATATAAACAAACATATTTCGTAAAAATGAGTCTCCATGGCTGACCAGTGTTAGGATTTTTTGAGAAACAAATGAATAGCGTTAAAGAAGAGGAAAAGATTGTTAAAAAATACTTGATACTCATCATAATAGTTTTTAGAACTACCCAGGAAAATAAGTATATTGTACTGTAGCGTTGTAGCATCATTATAATTTTATAAATTATTCTCTGAAGAGGACTTTCTTGATCCAGTTTGAAACTTTGGAAAATAGATAGTCCTTCGATTTCGAATTGGATATATCAGTAATTTACACAATTTTCGTATCTTTGATACCAGATACAAAATAAACTAATGATACGATCGGTATTGTTTTTCAATTTTCTCTTTATTATTCTTTCAATCATAGTAGCCTGAAGCTCCAAGCTCAGCGAATGGAATGATTTCAATTAAAATGAGAAGCACTGATTCTCTCTCAGAAGCACTCAACCAGAATGGCAGAGTTCTAGCCCCCAGGTGAGTTGATTTACAGTAATTTTCAATGACAGACAGGTAGCTGACACACGCACCTCAAACCAACCAAATCACTCATCAATCATTCAACAAACACGTTCTCAGTTGGCATCGGAAGTAATTTGTCAATCAATTCTGACGTACGGTTCGTCTACAGTCAAACGTGAACGGTTCTTTGAGATGAGTAAGAGGTGGAAATAGGTTGATTTGATTTGAATTTGAACTCTACTTTTCCGTCATGCAGTATTGGATGAAATGACAACCTTATCGACGTCGTTAATGAGATAACTACAAATGAAAAGGTATCAGGAATCTTCAAGGGCCGGTTTTCGAGCTCGGGATTCAGGCAAGTTCTAGACTTTAAACAGCTGTATTTAGAAAATTGGCTCTCCGAAACTGGGCGTAGTCGTAGTTTTTATGTTAATATTTATTCTCTCAATTCTGTAATTGGGAAAGTTTTTCCTTGACGAATTGAAACATTCCCAAATAATAAAAAATAGCTGAAACTCTACACTATTTTCTCTTTATTTTACTTTAAGTTCAATTTTCTAGTTTTTTCGAATTTTAATTTAAACGTGGACTGCGACAACTCCCCATTTCAGAAAGCCAACTTTCTGACTCCAGCTGTTTAATGTCTAGAACTTAGCTAAATCCCAAACTCAGAAACCGGCCCTTAAGCCCTGCACACACACATCGATTTTTGTTCTTACGATATTTTGCCATCATATTATGAATTTATTCTATCAGATTGAATGGAGCTTGACAAACATCATGTGTTTGAAATCATCTGTTTAATCTAATAGAATATATAAGGACGGCAAAACATCGTACGAACAAAAATCGATGTGTATGTAGCTAGGCTAAGTGTCGAGTTTTTTTTCCATTTTCACGATACAACACATATTGCATGACTTCACCGGTTGCGAATCAGAAATATTGTTTAGTCACACATTATCCTATTATATTGAGCGAGCAATTTATGTATTTATATATCTGGTTATTTTTATATCTGTTGTTTTCTTTTATCTGAATATTTTTCAATTCTCCAACAAATTCAATTTTTCTCCACCCTACAAATCCGGAGGAAGTAGCAAGTACAATAAGAAAATTGAAAAATAAATCTTCGCCAGGTGTAGATGGGATAAGCACAAGCATGATTAAAAAAACTTACATGATTATTTGAACAAATTAACCGATCTAATTAACCTAAGTATTGCCAAAGGAAAATTCCCAAGCATGTTCAAACACAGCGTAGTTATACCTATTCCTAAAAAGCCAAATTGTAAAAACATAGATCAGTTCCGCCCAATTTCACTTTTACCGGTTTTTCCAAGATTTTAGAAAAAATATTCAAGATTAGACTTGAAAACTTTTATAAAAATAATAACTTTTTTAGTGATAACCAATATGGTTTCCGTGAAGGAAGAAGTACAGAAGCGGCAATTAAAAATCTCATTTCAAAAATAAATGACAGTTTTAGTGTTAATAATAAGTGTGCAGCTCTGTTTCTTGATATATCTAAAGCATATGATGCAATTGATAAAAACATGCTTCTAAAAAAACTTGATTTATCAGGAGTAAGAGGAATTGCCAATGATTGGTTAAGATGCTACCTATCTAATGGGAGTCAAAGGGTCAGAATTAACGATACGTTGAGTGAACCCGGGGACATTACCATAGGTATTCCTCAAGGATCAGTGTTATCAAGTACTTTATTCCTGGTCTTTATTAACGATTTGACGGATGGTGACTTACAGGGAAAGATTACATCTTTTGCAGACGATACAGTTATATTTTATTCGGCCAAAACAAATCAAGAAATTCATTTTACAACTAGACAACCCGAATGATTTTTTTACTAAATTAATATAGGTCTAAATTTAGTATAATTACACATTACACGACATGAACACTGCAACAATCAAAGATCATTGAACTCACAAATCCGTCCGGTATGCGTAAACAGTAAGACAGTATCAAATTTCAATCACTGTATCTTTCTTCAAAACGCATTCATTTATGGTATAATTACATCAGCACTTTGAAAAAAAAAACGAACGTTAACTATGAATAAAATTGAACCAAATATGAAAAAAACAGCAACCACTCCGTACATAGTTTTAAGTTTTGTGTAAGTGTGTGTGTGGTGTGTGTGTGTGTGGTGTGTGTGTGTGTGTGTGTGGTGTGTGTGTGTGTGTGTGTGTGTGTGTTGTGTGTGTGTGTGTGTGGTGTGTGTGTGGTGTGTGTGTGTGTGTGTGTGTGTGTGTTGTGTGTGTGTGTGTTGTGTGTGTGTGTGTTGTGTGTGTGTGTGTGTGTGTGTGTGTGTGTGTGTGTTTGTGCGCATGTGTGAATGTGTGTGCGTATGAATGTGTGCAAGAATGATTATAAATATTGACATATTGATTATTTCAATATAATACCATATTCAATTATTATGTTCTTCATGATATAATATTTAAATTTGTATATAAATATTTTATTATATATATTCAAGTGTCCCCACACAGGGTAGCCTATAGGGAACACATATTAGAAATTAGGAAACAATATTGTATTTGATTTTTGGAATGCATTTGATTGTATAATTATTTTTTTTTGAATAAAGAATAAAGAAAGAATTTTATATCTGGTTACTCACGTTTGACGGATCTCGAAAACGGCTCTAACGATTTTCACGAAATTTAGAACATAGTAAGTTTATGATATAAAGATTCGATTGCTTTAGGTCTCATCCTTGAGAAAACTCGCTGATTAACATTAAAAGGATAATTCATCCTTGGCTGAAACAGCTGTGGATAGTAAAAAAGTGAGTATGTGAGAAATAAAAATATTTCATCCCCAAAATTCATAAGATGACGTATAGCTGTGAAATATAAACACGATCATTTGAGACTGTGTATTTATATTGAGAATATTGTGTTCTGTTTATCAATAAATAAAAATAACGAGCGAAGTCACTACCTCCGTAAACAAAGCCGAAGTGCATTCGTGTGACGTCAGCACAGGTAGGGCTCCTACACCAATAAAAACACTAGCTGATATAGATCAGCTGAAATCAACGAATTTTTATTGCCCTGCCTGTGCTGACGTCACACGAATGCACTACGGCTTTGTTTTCGGAGGCAGTGGCGAAGCTCGGTGCCCCAATATTAATTATGATCTTAAGTAAACGTTGGCTTGTCATTTTTTTATTTTTTGTGAAGCTTTTTATATTTTTTTCTGGCAAATAAATAAATTCATTCATTCAAAATTCAAATTACAATAAAAGAAATATGTATACTGTTGTATTATTCGTGCTTGTTCAATGCTGACAAATTATTACATAATTCAGCAGATCCTTCAACCAAACATGAATGTCTATGATCTCGCGAAGCTCTGTAAAGCAGCTCTTGGGAAGATTATTATAGCAGATAAGCGACAGAATTGCGCCTTGGAAAGTGAAGCTCCGTGGAAAGTGAAGTGTTTACTGTCAGACAAACGTCATGAAGCAGTAAGCTGGGAATTGCAAATAATAAAGAATGAATAGAAGCCGTGGTACTGTAGTAGTTTTCGTAATGCTTGAATGTGCGGGAACAGAAATCCAGAATCCTACCACACTCACACTCTCACTCACTTTCTATCTCACTCTATCTCTCTCTGTACCATCACACTCACTATCACTCGCTCTCTCTCCAGTCTCAACTCTCAACAGACAACGGAGTGTCGGCTGATTTCTGTGACGGCTGCCACAAAAGAGTAATATTTCATTTAGTGATGTCTGAGTAGTTAGTATTTCATCTGTCTAAGTATTTTATCTCACTGCATATGTCTCACTACTATGAGCGGATGTAACAAATAATATCTTTTTAAATTCGATACAAGATTCAGTTCTATCTCTACAGTGAGTTTTATCCTCTGATGCAATTAATTTTTCCAAATATTGCTGCTATTAATCCTAGTTTAAGTGTACCAGAGATTTTTAATATTAATGGTGTAACAGACGAAACCGGTATCTCGATTTGTAATAAATCTGTGATTTGACAATATTTATAGTGAGGTCCACGTTATAATGGCAGTTTGATTGATTGATTGATTGTTTATTTATTTCGTGTGCAAGGTCTGAAGAGACCCATTGCACAATAGAACAAAGAAAATACAAAGCATGTTATACAATTAATAAAACAAGAACAAAATACAAAGCAAGATAAATATAAGAATTACATTAGATACAGTTCGACACATGAATTGATTGAACGTTCTTACAACTTTCACTAAGATTAACAATAAAAAATAAAACTGCAAAAGCTGAAAGTAAAAAAATGAAGAATGGACATGTTACATGATAAAATATTAAGACAAGAACTTATAGGAGAAAAACAAATTATAAAGAAGATGAAGATGAGAGAATGATGAAAGACCGAAGAGGGTTGAAAATGAAGAGAAACTTGTCAAGTTTTCCAAAAGCACCAGACACACTGCAAATTATTATATACCTAAGAAGAGAGTAATATTGCCAGGTTCTGCCCTTCATGAGCTTGGAAAAACTGCACACCTGTACTTGAATTCCACTGCTCGCCAAACTAACTCATTGATAACTATTCAAATGGTCATAGAGTCTCCTTCTAAAAATGGATAGAGATGGAGAGAACACAATATTCTTTCTGGTAGCTCATTCCACAGCCTTGAAGCCGTTACAACAGTGTTTGATTAGCAATGGTATTGCTAATGGTATTGCAGTGTTTGATTAGCAATGTTATTGCTATCCTTGTCTATCATGCAACAAAGTGGATAGCGCTATTTCTTTCTCGCCAGATCGTTTTCCAACAATGTAAGATTGATAATAATTTGACAAAATATTTCATCTTAATTATGAAAATTCATTATGAAATTATTAAAAAATATGATTTCTTGATGTGGAAATATCAGCAGGACTTTGGGTAATAAAGCTAGAAAGACATAATTATGAAATTTTATAAGGTAATGGCCGCTCCAGTCCTCCTCTACGGTAATGAATCATGGGTTACTACAAAGCCACTTGAAAGTAGAGTGCAGGCAGCCGAGATAAGATTTCTCCCTAGAACCAAGGGATGTGACAGAAGAGATCATTTCAGGAATGAGGATATAAGGAAAGAATTGAATATCTGCAGCTTCAATGAAAGAGTTACGGAGAATTGGCATCAATGGAGGGAGCATGTTCAAAGAATGTCAGCTGAGAGAATTCATTTGAAGGGGTTTCAATACAAGGGGTCCAAGTGACATATTGCTAGTTTCGAGAAAATTGAGCCAAAAGTTTACTTACATCAATTAATTCTTCATTCATGAAATGAATATAGAAATGATATTCACCTATTCCTATAACTATTCAGTATACTTTTAGCAAATCAAACGTACAGTTTCATGTCTCAAATTGCTCTCCTTTCTCAATTATCAGCTAAATAGTGATAAGAAGTATCACTTGTACCCCTTGTTGACCAAACAAAACTCTATTGTCTAGCTACACATAAATCTATCAAATTTACCAGCAATTGAACAATGATAAATGACCTCATTGCAATATTATCTGATTCGCTAATTGGTTTTTGAGGTATCTTTCGCTTGGTGACATGGCTTAATCAAGGTTAAATTCAATTTGATGGATACGAGCAACCGTCGTCCTATCAACAAGGGATCCGATTCACTTGGACCCCTTTTTTAATCAAATAAACAGCTGTTTGAAATATAGTTTAAAAATTTTACACCAGATGTCAGCACTTATTAGACTTACGCTTATACCTCTTGTATACTAGATTTTTACCACTTTCAGCTATCGATTACAGTAGCTAACTCAAAAAAATGAAAAATGTCACTTGGACCCCTTGTATTCTGACCCCCTCATTTAAAGTCTATAATTATCAGCCAGAATGAGATGTTGGCAGACCACGCAAGCGGTGGCAATAATAGGATTTTTTATGTTTATTTGAATAATTGGCTGGATGTGAGTCGGAACAGGTTATAACTTAATCCTTGTTTGTAAGATGAAGAAGGAGATATAATTTCTTGCTTGATAGAATATAATTGATTATTTTAAACGAGATTGAATAGTTAATATTACATCAATAAGCCTGTATCAGCTACCATCTATAGAAGGCATTGACAAGACAGAGGTTCGGCAAATTTGTTCTGCTATTTCCTTCACTGACATTATAGGATATAACTATATACTATGGACATAACTATAGTCCTCTTATTCAGTATGGATAATCACCACAATATCAAATTATCACCTTCACAGCTACTAAGGAAGTAAATCTTTATTGACTGAACGAAGTGAGGTCTAAGACTCAAGTCGACGGTTTGGCATTTCTCTTAATGTTTAAATGTTTATATGCTTATATGTTGCACATTTAAGGCGAAACGCGGTAATAGATTTTCATGAGATTTGACAGGTATGTTTCTTTTTAAATTGCGCGTCGACGTATATACAAGGTTTATGGAAATTTGCATTTCAAGGATAATATAAAAGGAAAATGGAGCCTCTTTCATACGCCAATATTAGAGTAAAAATCAGAATATATTATTCTAAATAATTATTCATCATAAATCAGCTGACAAGTGATTACACAGATGTGTGGAGAAGCCAGTCTATTACTGTATATGTATAAGGTCTATAGTTTCAATCAAATACCTTGAGAGGTATGCATTTTTAAGCTGGGTTTACACCAAAGTTATTAACAAAATGTTAATAACTTAATGCTTATAGATTCTATTAGATGAACGCAAGTTGACAAACACACATGTCATCATGTGTTGATAAGTTATGTTCAATCTAATATAATCTATAAGGATTGAGTTATTAACATTTTGTTAATAAATTTGGTCTAATCGCAGCTTTAACGTCTTTGGTTCCAATATTTTGTTTTGCAGTCATGGTATTATTATGCGTGTCCATCAGTATCAATATTCTCACATTCGAAAATTAATAGGTGATTGAAAATAACCAAATGAACTTAATAATTTTGAAGAAATTATAATATTCTCGATTGAAAAAACTTAATTTTCATTAGATGGAAAGATTATCACGGAACTGGATGAATATTATATAAATTCTGGATAGAAATATATTCTATTCATTGTTAAATCAACTAAATATTAATAAATTATGGAATACAAATTCAAACGTGAACTGATTTTGTTAACATTCAAAACAGTTGACATCAGGTACTTGTGGATGAGATTACTGCGTGAGGTCTACTGTTCACAGAACTACTAGTATTAATAAAAGTGACTTACAGCAGACACAAAAAATCTAGGTATCTTTACTCTATACTTATAGGTGTATTAATCAGGAGAACTCAGAACTCCAAATATGTTCTCTTATGTTCTCCAAATAAGATCTTTGAATTCGATGCTTAGACGACATTCTCTGATATCGACAAAGCGATGAATCAGGCAACGAACTCTCAAAATCACTCAGCACTTCAAAATTCCACTCTAGCGAAGCAGTGTGATTTGAATTTCCTAATTGATATTAATTGTAAGAGCGCGGAGCCAGGACAAACCAGTATAAATGTATATTACAAAACAGTGAATTGAATTGAATCGACTCGGGTCGTATCCACATCTTGTCTGTCCAGTCTTGATGTAATGCGATTTGGTAGCCAGTGGACCCTCAGGCCTCAGAGCAGAGCAAGACAAATGACCCGACTCTGTTTTGCAAAAGTGTCACGAGTCTGGCAGCAGTCGGTATTCCCTGTGTAGAACGATGGACTGGAATTTTCGGCATTGACCATTCCAATCTTCAATGGCATACGAATTGAACCGAATTCACAAACATTTCCATGACGCCATGGTTCATATTCGTCAACCAATTTATGAGACAACTTGGATACTCTGATTCACTATTTACGGAAACACATGATTTAATCAATGATTCGTGAGAAAATCAAAAGGATTACCTCAAAACTGTTAAGATATAGTGAGCGACTCATGCATAGCGACTTTCATTCGCTTCCTTGCCCCTCATCCTTGTGATGTAGGTGGATAAATAAAAAATGAAAAAATGAATGAAAATCAGCTCCACATTATAATGACAGTATTTGATTGACATTAGTGTTGCTATCCTTGTCTATTATTCGTCTGAGCATATAGCGTTATACTTTTCTAACGACATTGTCAGATCGTTTTCTAAAATGCGGAAATATAATGAACGACAACGATCAATTAATATTATAGATATTTATCTCGGGTCACTCCCGTGTTTCGAATGGACACGTTGAGCTGTCGGTCCTGGCTGCTTAAAAAGCAGTCGTTAGGTCTTGTCACCAGACCTGAGCCAGCCAGGTCACTCGATATTATTATTACCTATTAATCAATATTACATCAGATATATTGTTATCAGCTAACCTCTATAAAAGGCAATGGCAAGGCAGAGAATCGGCTCCACTGCCTTCGTACAACCTGAAAGATTCTAATTGATGAAATTATAGATGATATTAATTATTTATTGTTACATGCTCCAGAGGAAACCTGTATAACGTTTCTAAAGTATTAAAAGCACGTCTCTCATCTGATCCAAGCGCTTTAATTTAAGTTCAAATGAGATTGATAGCCAAATTCTATGGAAATGTTCCACAAAATTCATTTTCTTGTCGTTATGAAAGCAACAGGAAACTGTCAACTCTACAACCAATAATATTGGAGCATCATTTCCATTGCCGAATGAAAATTATTCGAAATACCATCAGATTCCAGTAAATTAGTTTCCATTATTGTCTTTTGGAATAATTGAAATAAGAATTTCTTCTAATAGAATGACACAGAAGGATATTTTTCCAATGTAGTTTCCTTGTTAGGATTTCTCAGTCTCTTCTCTTTTGGAAATTATTCAAAATACAAATTAGATTTCAGTGGATGGGTGAGTTCTTTTCATGATTTTTCGGATTATCTATATCAAAATTGTTTCTAACAGGAATATACATGGAAAATTTTTTCTAGAATAGTTTTTTATTCGGTTTCTCAATCTATTCTTTTTATTATCTCACATATATCTCCAAAACAATAGGTAATGCACAAGCAATACACACAAGGAATACACACGGAAATATTTTTCTAGAATAGTTTTTTATTCGGTTTCTCAATCTCCTCTATTTATTATCTCTCATCTATCTCCAAAACAATAAGTAATGTACAAGCAATACACACAAGGAATACACACGGAAATATTTTTCTAGAATAGTTTTTTATTCGGTTTCTTGATCAATTCTCTTTATTACCTCACATCTACTTCCAAAACAATAAGTTATGCACATCCAGGAGTATTCAAGGAAGCCTCATTCTTCCTCTCAGAGTCCACTCACAAAAGGAAATTTGAAACTCAGGTTCCGAGAATACGAATGAAGAGGATTACCTGCTTTGTTGAATTTGGGGATCAAAAATGGAAGACAATAGTGCGAGGAGCACCAAAGTTTCCTTTTAACTCCTTTCAGTTGTTGCCATGCGAGTGCATGAAACTCGTTACCCCAAATTAACTCAAATGAGTGCCGGAAGTGTTGGAAAAGCTCAGTTTCCTGACTATTAAGAATCAAGTTGAATGGGGTGAGTGGTTCGAGAGAGAGGAAGAGAGCTTCGTAGCAGCCTTCCCTCTTGTTCATTCAATTTCCTTCGATTCTCTGTGCTCTGGAGACAAAGAGAAGTGATTGTGTAGTATGTGCACAAATTTTCTATTGAACAATCTGCTTTTCAGTTGAGTCCTCCTCATTTGTTCAGACTTTGTGAGCAGATTGTGTGTGAGGTAACAGTGATTCTATGTTTGGGACAATTACTGGAAATTCGTCCGAAGCGCAATAATCTTCAGTTATTACATCGAATTGAAAATTGAGGTCGAAATGTGTAATTGATGAATGTTGAGTGACACATAACCTAGCTACATTTGGACTGTTGTATAAATTAGAATTGAAACCGTTTTGGGCTTATAAGCCTGCGGTACTCTTCTGTAAGTTGTGTAATTTATTCTGAATGATTTAATGAATTTAATAAACAAACAAATGAATTAAAGAACCAGAGGGATTTTTTCTGCCAATTTTTACAAACTCAACCAGTAGACAGTAGAAGAACCCCGTGACCCAAAATCTAGGCGAGGGGTACGGAAGACATCTTCTGCTTGTGCCTATGCGTTCCAAATATTGGAGATCAGCCTGACTATCGATGTCTTATTTACAGTCATCCTGAAAAGTTCTGTTGTAGTATTTGAGAGCCAGGTACGCAGGTTTTTCAGCCATGATATTCTTATTCGTCCTGGTTCTCTTCTGCCATAGATCTTTTCTTGGAGACCGGATTTCAGCAGGCTATATTTGTATCTATTCCGCATGATATATGGCCGAAATATCAGGAAGACATCAGGGAGTCTTTAAAGCCACGTTTACACAAGAGTTGACAACTGAGATTCCAACAAATTTCAACAGTTTGTTGCAAATTCCTTGACAAACACATCAACATTTGACTTATTTTCTACAGAAACAAAATTGACAACATTTTGAAGAAAACCATTTTTGTGAATAACATTTTGTTGACAACACTGATGTGGACGTGGCTTCAAGGTCCAGATAGCCAAGAAGCTAGATTGTTGATATTAAATGAAAAGACTAAGAAATTGCCAAAAACCACAGATTTAGTAGAAAAGTAGAAAGAGCGGTTTCGGTTGTTACACCATTGTCAATCTCTGAAATTGCTAATATTCTTTAAAAGAATGCAACTAGAAGAAGATAGGGTACCAATGAAGCCTTTATATCCCTTCGACTACCAAGCGGGGTAATTGGACTACCCCAACCCACATTTTGTCTATTTTTTATAGATAATGTTGATGTATTTCATTGAAACGTTGAGTACTTGTTAAAAAACATATCACTTTAGTTATTTTTTATCATAAAATCATTTCACTCCTCTTTTTCTTGAAATTATAAGCAGATTTATCCTGGGGGTAACTCTATTATCCCACTTGGTATTCCATGTCATGAAAATTTTTGGTGTATTTCATGCATCATCGGAATACATCAGATATCAATTTAATGTTCAATTCTTTTCTTTTTGCCAAACCTGATTCATAATGATCACTCAGAATCTGAATTTAAAAAATTGCTTCTCAATAAACATAATTTAATTATTTGACAATATTTTCCTACAACAATATGATAGAATGCTCAATTTTGTTGTCCTGTCAGTTTTTGAATGAAAACATATTTTTCAACAAAATAAATTTATTTTTAATTATATTAATAGCTTTAGTAATGCATTTGATCAATGAATAGACTGAACTAGTAGTTCTGTGAACAGTAGACCTCGCGCTCAGTGAGTTACATTGACCTGTTGTTATGTTTTCTCAAAAATTAATAAATAATTTATCAATTAAAAATTTCTAGAAAAAATCCTAAATAAACATAGAGCCTTCTGTCCTATATCGTACCGTGACGTGTCGTCCCGGAATGTGAGTGTGAGCGCTGTTATCAGGTCTGGTTGCAACTGTCTACAACGTTGATGTAAAGATACAATTTTCAAGATGTTCGATGTTTTTGAACGGGTAGTATTATAGTCTACTAGACAGCTGATTTATGATGAATAATTCTATAGTCTTATTTCTACGGTAATATTGGCGTATGAAGGAGGCTCCTTTTTCCTTTTATATTATCCTTGAAATGCAAAATTTCTAAAAACCTTGTATATACGTCGACGCGCAATTTAAAAAGGAACATACCTGTCAAATTTCATGAAAATCTATTTCCACGTTTCGCCGTAAATGCGCAACATAAAAACATATAAACATTTAAACATTAAGAGAAATGCCAAACCGTCGACTTGAATCTTAGACCTCACTTCGCTCGGTCAAAAAAATATAAAATACTTATATAAAACTGACATCTTGTTGGGGTAACCCAGTCACCCAACTTGGTATTTTGTGTATGTAAAAACAACTAAAAAGTACGTATAGTTAAATGGAGCCTTTATATAGAATCTACTAAAAAGTATAATGGAGTAAGTAGTAATAATATAATGGAGGGAACATTCACAGACCTTACTACCTTCCTGATTCTCTTTCAAACCTTTTTCAATTGAACTTGATTCGCTTATCACCTCATTATCATTTAACGAAATTCAAAAATGATATCTAGATAATTGACAGAAGAAAATGATTCGGCTGCAGATTCGTGATTCGAATGAACAATGTATCTTTGCCTTTTGAATTTCTCTAATGACTGAGATACAAGAAAGCAAGGCTATTCTATCCGAGCATCTATCAAAAGAATTTCTTCTCCCACTCCATAGTTACTCTTTCCTCTCAGAATAACTCTAACAATGCGCCTTTGAAGTTTAACAACAGTAATTTGCGCCTTAGCTTTTATAAAGAGTTTGCTGGAAACTTTCATGATTCTATGTATTATAATGATACTGGAATCATTTCTTCGCCTATCCCGTTGCATAATAAAACGGGTGTTGCGGCTAACGAATCTGAATAGAAGTTGACCAATTTTGTCTTTTTAGACTGACGCTTATAAAAGAGAACGTTTCGTGGACTGTCGTTTCGGCGTCAACTCTGAAGTGAAAAGCCTTTCAGAAACTTTCCCACGAAATGAACTGTGACAACAAGAGGAAAGGCTTCTAGAGTAACTGTCTGATTTTATAATTCTCGAGGGAATCTTTACATTATTTTTTCAACAACACAGGAACTTTGCAAATAAAAAGAGAATGAATTTTGGTCTATAGTGAAGTCCATGATACAATGGCAGCTGTTGCTATCCTTATCTTTCACTCGACAAAGCAGATAGCGCTATCCTTTACTATCACGGTAACGTTGCCAGATCGTTAAAAACGATGAAAAAATATAAATAATTATTATTATTAACAAAATATTTAATCTCAATTATTATGGAAATTTATTATTCAGCCATTGGAATAGTTATTTGTGCAACTAGTGCGCAAAGTGACAGTTTGCTGCATCGAAAGAAACGTTTACGCCCGAGCCGTAGGCGAGGGCGGAATGGTTTCTTGAGTGCAGCAAACGAACTTTGCGCACGTATTTCACATTAATTTTTCCTACAGTTACCATTGAATATGAAAAGTGGTAATTATGGGTAAAATTCCCTGAAATCCATCAAATGTTTTTCTGTGTAACTTTATTATTAATAAAAACCTCAATTTATTTAAAATTAAATTATAATGATTAGTAATTCAATTGAAAATTCATGTGACTGCTTAAAGGGGGTTTATGTAATGTAAGCATTGAAATGACTATAATCAAGGCACATAATAAATAGAACGTTGTTCTTCACTGCCATTATAACGTGGGCCTCACTATGAGTGCAGTTACCAACTTAATTTTGATTTTGCTGCACTGGTGCTCCATATAACCTACTAACTATTTTGCGTTGTCATGCTGCAAATCTGGAGTACGCAAAGTACTCACTTTGCGTACTAGTGCGGAAAAGTGATTCTTTGCAGCCTGCAATCAGTGCAGAAATGGTCACTTTTCAGGGTATCTGTAGGAAAATATAATTTCTTGACAAATAAAATATAATTGATCATTTTGAAGGAGAATGAACAGTTAATATTACATGTTACAGGTATCAGCTTTCTTTGTCTCTTTTCTGTTTATTAGGGCTACTTGGGATATGAATAGAAATAAAAATCTCTGTACCCTTTTTTGAATTATTGAAAAAAAACACTTGAAAATGGTATGAATGTTGAAACATGTTGTGATAAAATAATTCAAAAAAGGGTACAGAGATTTTTATTTCTATTTATATCAGCTTTCCTCTATAGAAGGCAGTGACAAGGCAGAGAATCGGCAACGCTGTTTTCCCATCTTTCTTCTCTGTCATCATAACGTATTTCATTGAGATTTGAGTTGCTATTTTTGTCTATCATTCGACAAAGCAGATAGCGCTATCCTTTACTAACACGTCAACGTTGCAAGATCGTTCATAACAATGTAAATATATACATAATTAAAAGAATATTTATTATCAATTACAACAATTCATTATCTAATCATTGAAAAATATAATTTATTGACGATCTATGAAATATAATTAGAGTACCCTTTGGAATTAATAAAATAATAGAATAAGGATACAAATTATAACTACTAAATTCGGTGATCACACCATAGTCAGGTTATTGAAATAAATTTCAAATAAATGTTTACTAATAAATAAATACTCTATTAATTAGTAAAAATTTATTTGAAATTTATTTTAATAGCCTGACCACCAAAACTCGTGGTTATCAATTAATTGTATACTTATTCTATAGTTTTATTAATTGTAAAGGGTACTATAATTCTATTTCATAAATACAAGAAAGAATAGCCCTGAATGCATACATTTCAAGTTTCTTGACGAATAGACTACAATTAATCATTTTTTAAAAGAATGAACAGTCAATATTACATCAGATATAATATTGGTATCAGCTTTTCTTTATAGACGACAGTAACGCTGTTTTCCCCATTTTTCTCACTGTCATTATAACGTGGACCTCACTATAGTTGACCGAACGAAGTGAGGTCTAAGATTCAAGTCGGCGGTTTGGCATTTCTCTTAATGTTTAGATGTTTGAATGTTTAAATGTTTATATGTTTATATGTTGCGCATTTACGGCGAAATGCGGTAATAGATTTTCATGAAATTTGACAGGTATGTTCCTTTTTAAATTGCGCGTCGACGTGTATACAAGGTTTTTGGAAATTTTGCATTTCAAGGATAATATGAAAGGAAAAAGGAGCCTCCTTCATAGGCCAATATTAGAGTAAAAATCAGACTATAGAGTTATTCATCATAAATCAGCTGACAAGTGATTGCACAGATGTGTGGAGAAGCCAGTCTATTACTGTATTTCCATAAGGTCTATAGTTTCAATCAGGTATTTGTGGATGAGAATACTGCGTGAGGTCTACTGTTCACAGAACTACTAGTAATAATAATAATAATAGAATATTTTAAATAAAAATTCATCATTTTTGAGAAGATTGAACAGTTAATATCACATCAGATATCAGGTATCAGCTTTTCTTTATAGACAACAGTATCGCTGTTTTCCCCATTTTTCTCCACTGCCATTATAACGTGGGCCTTACCATAATTGTCTAATCAGCGTCCAACCCGCATCTCTGCAGTGTGAAACTCTACACATGTGTAGTCACACATGTAATGCGAGCATGACTCATATACACACAGCCGTGGATGAATTACAGCTCAGAGGCATTCACACAGTTTGACCATTAATCAATGCAATGTTCTCTTGCATGCTAAACGGGCATAGCTGACATTTATGTCGGATTCTCCGGCTCTCGTCGTGGGGTGAGGCCAGTAAGTCGCACATAACTATGTCAACGATGGACAAATCGTGTACAGAATCATCTTTGGAATCCATTGAGAGTCCACACAAACTGGATCAAGTGGGATCTCAGCAGGAATTTCAGGAAAACTGTAAATTTGATTAGAACAATTGGTTATGAACAAACAATCCATTGAGTGTCCACACAAATTGGATCAAGTAGGATCTCAGCAGGAATTTCAGGAAAACTGTGAATTTTATCAGAAAAATTGGTTACAACATTTGGTTATGAACAAACAAGGAAATGTAGACTCATTGAGAGTCTACATACATACTGAATCAAGTAGGATCTCAGCAGGAATTTCAGGAAAACTGTGAATTTATCAGAAAAATTGGTTACAACATTTCGTTATGAACAAACAAGGCAATGTAGACTCATTGAGAGTCTACATACATACTGAATCAAGTAGGATCTCAGCAGAAATTTCAGGAAACGTGTGAATTTGATGAGAACGTTTTTTTACAAAATTTGGTTATGGTAACAAACGGGGGGATGTAGACTCCATTTTTTATATTTATATCCGGGGACCAATCTTCTTCATAGAGGAGTAACGTTGAAATTTCGGTGAGGGCTCCTCTTTTCATTCATCAGGAAATAGAAATTTATCCAAGTACCCTTTATTGAAGACGTTACCCTTTCACAACACGTTTCAACATATTAGAGACATTTTCAAGTGAGTCAATGGAATAGGAATTTTTTTTCATTAACTTGGTACTAAAATATGAGAAGGTTTAACATAATAGGAATAGAGCAATAACAATTTTAATAACTATCATTGACTAAGTGAAATTTCTGAAATAGTGAATAAAATCTCCACCATGCTTGATACAGGATCGAAGTTTCACTTCACTGGCTGTCATTGCTCCTCAATAGATAACAATCATTTATATGATTTAATTCCAAAAAGACTTTGAAAGATCATATCCTAAACAGGCCGCTGTACTCTTTAAATTAATTCCCAGGGAAGCCTGTTCAAGAATAAGAACTCATTCATGGCGTGCCCCGTCTTGTGATATAAGTGGCGATTTTTTTTTTAAACCGAAACCGGTCTTTCTTAGTATCAATAAATCTGTGGTTTTTGACAATTGCTTAGTCTTTTTTATTCAAAGTGGCGATTTTAAATTCTTTCATTCATTCATTCATTTATTGTATAAAATACTATAATCATAATACAATTATGATTTTGGAGGAAAAACTAGGCTGAGCCTGTACTATTTCTCACCCAAAAATGTTGATAAAATGTAAATGTTGTCCAAAAGATAAGGTTATGTATTCACACACTGCTCCGTTACTTGATTTTCGGTCCAGGAATGATGATTTAAAATTTTGAATTTTGAAGGTTGATTTTATACTCTAAATGAATCACAGAATGTATCACAATAAATTAAAAACTTTACAATTATTGCACTTATTTAAAAAAAAATTGATACAAAATCGAAAACCTACTCTTTAAATTGAAATAATATAACGTATTCTGATTATTATTTTAGATTTTATATCTAAAATTTTAAATTTTTCTGAGGAGTTGATTGAATATAGCCTACATAACCAAACGTTCCATCCATGACTGTGTTCATTCATGTACCTATATTTAAGAAGAGTTATATGTTGCTTGTGTTCAAGAGAATATAATACGAATTTGTATAGAACGAACAATGTATAGTCACCGTTAAGCTCATAACTTCAACCTTTCATCTAAACTGCGTAGGATGAGAAACTCATACGGATAGAAAACAACTTTCTTGTACACGTGCAACGTTTGATATTTCTGAAACAATAACGGATTTCTAAATGAAAATTTAATTCTTCTCCAGCTATACGATGACTTGTTCGAAAGCAAGCTTCTCCGGCCGGGTTAAGGGTTTGTCAGATGTCACTGATTGTTATTTCGACCGCACACCTGAAGAGAGACAGCGGACCTATCTTCTGATTCGTGTGCTTGAGTGGGGGTGTGGGGGTGGTTTTTGGTTTGGGAGGGGGGGAGGAGGTTTGTAGTGGCGAGCAGAGACACTCCAGCTCCGTTACGACTCTTCTTTTGTCAGTTCACCCGATTTGTCTGTCGAGTGTTTCGCGCTTGACTTATTTCTGGCTTTATCCTAACAGCTCGACGAGTTAATGCCAAGCCTGTTTTCCGGGGGCGCATCCAATTATTGAGCTATTTCCAGAAAAACGTCTACTGGAAAACGCCACCGCTCGATTTTCTCTACAATACCTTTCCTCTGTCTCACTCAAACTACAAGCCAACCAACAAATGGTGGTGTGTTTTGTCTCTGTCTGTCTCGTTACACGAGGTCCAGCTCACAACTCTCAACTCCATTGTTAATGATTTCCTGTAGGAGAAGCGTGGAAAAACACATAACCGCTCATGCATTATTATAGAAGCTATGATTTTACAACCCATGTTTTCCCTCATGAAATGAATGTTTGATTTCCTGTCAAAAATTCTCGTCAGAACTGAAAACAGACTCAAATTGAATAAATAATCAGCTACTGGCAACACTCCTAAAAAAAAACTCATGGTAGGCATTCAGTGAAACGGACTTGCGGATATTCACAATCGCCAGTGTTTCTATTTACAGTAGAAACATAACCTATTTTTATTGACATGTAACATTATCAAAATTTGGGAATGGAATGGTTTTGGGCCAAGCCTGTTGTTCCTACCCAATCATATTATTTTATATGATTTGTAATATTGTATCCACAAATCGATAAATTAATAAATAAATGAGAACTGTACATTCCACTTTTTGAAAAAAGGCCTTAAGGTAGGCACTCATTTACAGATTGAAACAGAGTTGCGGATTCTTTAAATTCACCAGTAGATTGACAAGAACTGTACATTGCCTATTGCCAGAAAACAACTCTGATACCAGAGTGAATTTATTCTTTTTCATTTTATGAAATTGGAATAAGAAAATTCTTGGACTGTACTCTGTATTTTTGTCCTTAAGTTGATAGTGAATGATGAATAAATCAGTAAGTAACTAATCAGTAAATAATATAGTAATAATTATATTAATATAACAATAAATAATAACTAGTAAGTGAATAGTCAGTAAGTGGAGAACAAGTGTCGAGTAGATGACAAGGAAAATTACTCGAAATTTTGAGAATTGACATTCTTGAAATAGCTTCGTAAGCATACATCAGTCAATAGTTTATCCATTTACATATTTGTTTTATTATCTTTCACACTAGTTTTCTTGGTTCTTATTTTGTACTGAAAGTAAATTTTGTTATAATGACGAGTCTGTTGCTTAAGCCGCCATTTTGTGACATCGTTGAGTGGGAGGAAACTGTCTAGCTGGGCCAATGGCGGGCGTTCATGCCCTTGACCAATAGCAGTACTCGCCTACTAGTATAAATTCTGCTGCTCTTGTATATTAAGTTTTAGTTTACCAGAGATTGACAATGGTATAATAACCGAAACCAGTCTTTCTAAGTATTAATAAATCTGTGGTTTTTTGACAATAATTTCTTAGTCTCTTCCATTCAACAGGTAATAATGATTTCAGATATGAAAATTATTGAACAGAGAAATTTCGAGAATATAGAATAGGATAGTAAGAATGCTTTATTATTATTCAAGTTAACACAATAGAATGTATAGAAAAACACACATTTACGGCTTGTTAAGAAAATCACCAGCCGGTAGTATATAGTACATAATTATTACATAATTCTCAACATAGTACATCTCGAAAATCTGGTGTGGCGCACTCACACAACTTTCCTTGCCATTATGAAAATTTATCACCTGAAGCTAGTGTTCCCACGCATCTCAAGTCTAATATTCAAAGATCCAAGCCAGCTGGTGACAGGACAATAAGGCTGGAGACCCACGAAGTTTGCTATCTCTTCATAGTGAATGATTTAATAGAATCAACAGTTGCCAACAGTTTGAAATTGAAATAAGAACATTTTCTCGAATTTAGAGTTTACTTTCAATTTCAGGTGAAAATGTTACTGAACATTAATTGAAGAGATTTTCATGCTCAATCTTTTCCACATGTTTAAAGATATGGGACTCGTGGCAGTTGATAGAGCTTATCAATGACTATTTTAGGTAAAAATTTGATCAAAATCGTTGAAGCCGTTTTCGAGAAAATCGCGAAAAACCCTGTTTTTGACAACATTCTCGCCATTTTAGCCGCCATCTTGAATCGCATTTGATCGAAATTGTTTGTGTCGGATCCTTAAATTGTAAGGGCCTTACTTTCCAAATTTCAAGTCATTCCGTTAATTGGGAGATGAGATATCGTGTACACAGACGCACATACACTCATACACACACACACACATACAGACCAATACCCAAAAACCACTTTTTTGGACTCAGGGGACCTTGAAACGTATAGAAATTTAGAAATTGGGGTACCTTAATTTTTTCGGAAAGCAATACTTTCCTTACCTATGGTAATAGGGCAAGGAAAGTAAAAAATAAACTATAACGATTTGTGTACTAAACTGGGGTGCTTTATATTGACATATTACGCGATATATATAAGTTTTTTTCTGTAAGTTGTGTAATTCTGAATGATTGAATAAATAAATAGATAAATATATGCTACCTATATGTAAGTTTTGACTGAATGCAGAAAAAGTATAGGCCTACTATAGAGCGGTATACCATCATATCGAAGTTTCACTTTATTAATAGGAAAGATCTGTTCTTAGAATAAGAATTGCACATTATTCGGCAGAAATTGACGTTGAGGTTTAAGTCATCATTAGTGTAAAAAGGACAAACAGAAACTTAAGAGTGAATCCTCAACAAATTGAGCTTCTTCAACAAGAATACAGTTGGGATAACTAACCATTCAATCTATTTTAAGCGTAAAAAGTGAATACTCAAATATTGTCAAATCCACAAAAATAAGTTCATTTAAAACCATGGATTTGACAATATTATTTTGTGTAATCACTTCCTCATCCCATCACGGAGAGGTTCCACAACATTTGTGAAGACAGTGAAAATTATATTTCAAGCGTTATAAAAGTTTTGTTAGATCGACAAATTGTAGATAGCCTGAATCATTTCGGACCACCAATTTGTTTCGGTATCCGAAAATCCTCAAAGATCCTTGAAGAATTGATAACTGTTATCAGACATTTATTTGGAGTCTCGTCGGTGTAACTAACTGCTAACAAGACGTTCTCAAAGAATGAAAAGCACAATCATAGAGAGGAAAATTGAAAAATTGCTTGTTAGGAAGAAAAACTTCAATAGAAAGCCAGGGAATTGCGAAGTCTCAATTAGAGGAGCAACCAATATCGTCGACAACAGTAGTGCGGATAAAACGTAGGGAATGCTCAGACAATTACTTTCAAGGAAATCGATGAGAATAAAATAACTGCTCTCAACTGAAGAAGTCTCTAGCGTACTTTTCGCTCTCAAAGTAAAACCAAAAATAGCTTCCAAGTCTGTCATTCCACAAAAGTACCTCGACAGAGCCTCAACAGCGATGTTCTTTACATCATCATCATCATCATCTTTGGTTATTGACGCTACTGGCGAAGGAAAAGGTGAAGAAGAAGAGAAGAAGAAGAAGAAGAAGAAGAAGAAGAAGAAGAAGAAGAAGAAGAAGAAGAAGAAGAAGAAGAAGAAGGAAGAAGAAGAAGAAGAAGAAGAAGAAGAAGAAGAAGAAGAGAAGAAGAAGAAGAAGAAGAGAAGAAGAAGAAGAAGAAGAAGAAGAAGAGAAGAAGAAGAAGAAGAAGACAGTGGGAGAAGAAGAAGAAGAAGAAGAAGAAGAAGAAGAAGAGAAGAAGAAGAAGAAGAAGAAGAAGAAGAAGAAGAAGAAGAAGAAGAAGAAGAGAAGAAGAAGAAGAGAAGAAGAAGAAGAAGGAAGAAGAAGAAGAAGGAGGAGAAGAAGAGAAGAAGAAGAAGAAGAAGAAGAAGAAGAAGAAGAGGATGTATTGTAATATTGTATGAGTATGATTGAACCTTATTTTCTCAACTCATTATCATCGTTTCTATCCATCAAACTAATAAACTGGGAATCCATTCACCTGCTTTTCGAGAATATAATGAAGTTATTGTTGATAGAGTTATTGATATCATTTGAAAAATAATCAGGTCTATTTTGATAACAATCTTTTGTCTCCTAAGCTTCTCTTAAATTCAGGAGATCTTGATACATTTTCATAATTAATCTGCAAGACGCCCGCAAAACGAGGTCAAGACGCTCTCAAAAGGAGGTAAAAACAATATCAAAACGAGGTCAAGACGCTCGCAAAGCGAGACCCTCGCGGTTTTGGGCAGTGTGCCTGTCGCATCCATACTGATGTACTACATTGTATCAATTTTTCTATTAAATCGAAAAAATAAATAATAATTGATGAATAGAATAAATTTAAAACGTCCATTCTCCTCTTTTCATAATTTCAAACTTGTCTCTTCATAAAAGGGGAATGATTCGTTATAATAGTTTTCTTCAACTTACTTTAACGAGCTTCATCCTCTCTGTACAACATTGGAGTATCAACCAATTATTCATACAATTCCTCTCTATCAACAAGTATCAAAGTATATCACAAAGTAAGATTCATCATTATAACTCTTTCTCCACATTTCTCCACTCTGAGCTGTACCGGTAATCATGGATCACTTCCAATCTCAGTGAAGTGAAGTGAATGATATTCTACTCCATATCTTTATAATTCCATGGAACTGAAAATATTCTATCATTATTTGAAAATCATTCATCTAAAGATGTGATCACGTTCAAAATTATTCTCAGTGATGTTCCTACTGTTTAATATCAATCTATTAATTTCATGGAACTGAAAATATTCTATCATTATTTGAAAATCATTCATCTAAAGATTTGATCACGTTCAAAATTATTCTCAGATGTCCAACTGTTAACATCAATCTATTTTTTTCATCATGTTCAAAAATCATTCATCTAAAGATGTGATCACGTTCAAAATTATTCTCAGTGATGTTCCAACTGTTAACATCAATCTATTTTTTTCATCATTGTTCAAAAATCATTCATCCAAAGATGTGATGTTTTTCCTAATTTACTCATTTGAAATATTATACAGTGGATGTTTTCTAGTATTTTATAGTCGTAAAATCTCTTTCAAGTATGTAAGATGAAGTTACAGAAGACTAGATGTTTAATTCTCTGTGTTGTTGTGAAATTGATGTTGTGATGAATATCCATATTGATTGGAAACTACTTGATATTATAAAAACACTGGTTTATTGAAACAATTTGACATACTATTTCCGGCTGTTGAACGCACAATCAATCTCTGATGAACCAAAAGCTTGAATTTTGAGCAGCAGAGTATGGGATAAGCCCTACGATTGGCCATGAGCTGTCGACCAATAGAAGCTGAGCTCTACTGTTATTGGCCGGTTTAGCCTCAGCCTCTATTGGTGCACAGCTGATGGCCAATCGTAGGGCTCCACTTACACTCTTTATTCTGAAGCTCAATGTTTCAGCTTCCCGTTTACTAGAGATCGGTTATGGTCTAACAACCGAAATTTTTATCTTGAATATATCAATCAATTTGCTTTCAGTTCACTAGAAATTGATATAATGGTATAGCAATCAAAGTATGAATTTCAATTGAAATCACTTCACTTATATGGGCTACTTATTCAAAATAATAAAACCTGAAAAAACTTTTAGTATCTTTTTATTAAAAATTTCAAAATATTTTAACGACCAGTTCGACCATTGGTTATTTTCAAGTTGAAATGTCAAAAACAAAATCAATGTAAAAATATTAAAACTTGAAAATGTCCTAAGTAATGGTCGAAACTAGTCGTCAAAATATTTTGAAGTTTTTAATAAAAGGATACTGAAAGTTTTTATATTGTTTATATCAATTTGTATTTCAAATATTATAATAATCATTGAATATATTTGAATCGATTAATGATTTGAACTGTTTAAATAAACCAGTTGTTTTAACATTATGAAAACTGAAAAACTCAGTTTCATTTTTGTCTCATTCACATTTCAGCTGAGTTTTTAGCTGAAGATGTGTTGGTTCCAACTTCAAATTGCATTCCTATGTACAAGTCTGATAAATGTAGTTGTAACAAAAATGGAACTGTGCTTTTCCAATAATTGTGGGAAAATTTCACAATATCAATTATTCTTATTCAACATATGATGTCAGGACTTTTAAATTTTGAAGTTCACCTCATTTCTATGGATATTTGAAATTTCCATGCTACAAATTTCTTGAATTCGATAAATACACAAGTTTGCAGTAATCACAATATTTGGTCACGGTTACAGCTCAATCAATTTCTGTAGAAATCAACGTCACATTTCGTTACCAAACTCACAGTTCGGGGCAATAAGCAAGCTTGAAACAAATTTTGCAAGCAGTGCGACAGGAAATTTGACAGGATATAATTAATTGGGGAAGTTGGTTGCGAGCGAGCCGATTCACACTAGACAGAGAGAGACGAGGTGACTCGAGGTTTGAAGAGGTGTCAATGCAAATGACTCGCTCAAACTTTGCTTATCGACAACGTTGCCTCATTCAAAAACGGATCTTCGTAGGTTTAATTTCGGTTTCACACACTTATCATCTTGAACTACATGTCAAATTATACATGAACTTGATTATCTTGTAATGGATAAACAGCGTCTGGAATCGTTATTCGTATGGATATTTAGATATAATGAAATATGAGTCTATATTAAATTTATCATATGAACATGATAAATATTTGAATATCAGGTTAGATACAATAGATTTACTGATCAACAAATATATAATACCTATAAATATATTTTCCATATGCATGGATCTTGTCAAGTATGTCAGGTACGAAATACATTTACGCAAGATGACATAAAGCAGAGACACATGAAACGATACAAGATACCATGAGACAAAATCAAATAACATGTAATGGAACAATACTACCGAACACTACTTCTTGAGATAAGATCCTGTTTATAAG
>NC_052507.1:74122664-74158403 GCF_014356525.2 Nilaparvata lugens
CCGTCGTCGACCACGATAGAGTGAGGATCTCAGATTGGGTGGATTTGAAATTGTCTGAATAGCCAGGAAGAATATGTTAAATTTCTTTAATGGGAAAGGTCAAGTTCATACTTCTAATAGCCCAGTCAATGAGGTCCAAAAAAGCAGTTTCGATCCGAAAATTAAATATAGCTGAATTTCCCACCATCGATAGAACCCTCCCGGAGGGTCATTCCTAAAAGTCCAAAGAAATCCCTTGTAGCTTTCCGCCCCAGCCCCATAAAACATGAAAAAGCAGGTAAACACGGGAAATCTTATCTCTGTAACCATGATCGAAACAGTTATATTATATGCCATTCGATTCGTTATATTATGGACTACAATATTAGTTGTATTCATTTTCCCAATAAAATTGACAGTTTTCTTGATAAAATAATATATATGTAAAAATTTAGGGGGTTTGCGATTTGATTTTTTTGTTTTCTTCGATTAACTTCGAAACAAGTGGTTTTATAGGAAATGAGCCAAATAATTAATGTTGCCACTCTCATATCATAGATTTTCCCGATTAATGGTTACAGAGATAATTGATTTCCAGTTTGCTGTTTACTATGGCTAAGAGAGTCAGCCGCGCCGTTCCGCGTCGACTGTTTCCCCTTCCACGGCGTCAAATCGAATTGCAAATACATAACAATATACATCAATGGATTTGCAATGAGAGTGGCTACATAATTTTGTGGCTCATTTTTCTTAAAACTACTTGCTTGAAGTTAATCGAAGAAAACAAAAAAAATCATATCGAAAAACCCTTAATTTTCACATATATATTATTTTATCAAGAAAACTGTCAATTTTATTGAAAAAATGAATAGAACTAGTATTGTAGTCCATAATGTAACGGATCGAATGGCATATAATAGAACTGTTTCCGATCAATGGGTACAGAGATAATTGATTTTCCGTGATTATCTGAATTTTTCAACTTTGAGGGGGCTAGGGGGGAAAGCTTCAAGGGGATTTCTTGGGACTTTTGGGAGAATGGCCCTCTGGGAGGGTTCTATCGATGGTAGAAGATTCAGCTTTTATTTAATTTTCGGATCGAAAAAACCTTCATTGACTGGGCTATAAATAGCAATATGTTTATATTATTCAAAGTTTTGATTTTTGGATGATAAACACATATAACGAAAAGTTATTGGATCAGCCGGTTCAAGATACTTGTAATTTTGATATGAATGTTGTCAAACAACAATGCGACTAACTGTGATGTCATTGAATAAAACTTGATTAAAATGTATGAATTCAAGGTTACTTTCTTGTATTTATTAAATACAAGTGACGATGGTGTGATCACCGAAACGAGTAAAAAGCTATGTTACAATTTGTATTGAATGAAAAAGACTAAGAAATTGTCAAAAACTACAGATTTATGGTGGTAAATTTGTGGTTTTTTGACAATTTCTTAGTCTTTTCCATTCAATATGAATAATTACCACAATATCAACTCCTAAACTACACAAAAAGTGACAATAATTTGTATTCTTGTTTTATTATTTTCAAAGTGTACTAAAATTCTATTCTATAAAAACTTGATTAATATGCTACTCTTTCAGGATATTCCAAGTCACGTGACAATGCTGACGTTTGTGCTGATCGCTCTGGATAGACACCGATTCCTACAAGAGCCTGCAAAGCCGCGAGTTCCGGCCTTTGTGTGCGCCACGGGCACTTGGCTAATGGCAATCTGCATTGTTCTGCCCTATCCCATCTACACCACCTACATTGACATGGAGGTCAGTCACTTACTATTCACTTCTTCTATGACAATTTATATGAATTAATGAATAAGGTGACAAAAAATTTAATTTTAAGACACTTTCTGACCAGATAGCACGAATCTTGTTGAATTCTGAACATAAACACATGCTACGAGAACCAATCAGAGAAGGCTTTTTCGGAGAGAAGGCTTCTCTGTTTCATTCTAATGGTTTTGAATCATGCTTGAAAATCAACAGGCTTTTGTACAACCAGCCTTCTGTGTTGTTGTGGTAACAAAACCATCATATCCATAGTCATTCAACGACTGAAAACGAATTGAATGAAAACGGCTTGATATTTTGAAACCAGTAGTTTGCGGAACAATTTGAGATACTAGTTTGGTTTCTTACACCATTATCAGTGTCTAATAAATTGAATGTTTGATCATTGAGAAGCAGAATAAATAGTAGGGGTGGAGCTCTACGTTTGGCCAATAGCTGTTGACCAATGAAGGTTGAGTTCAATACACTGTCATTGGTTGAGACAACCATGGAGAATAAACAGAGAGAATATATTATAGGAGGAATCGTATACTATTAAACGAGCAACTTCTGTTCATATGTTTATATGTTTAGATATTCTGATGTTTAGATGTTTGGATGTTTAGATGTTTTTATTTCACCGGATCTCGAAAACGGCTCTAACGATTCTCACGAAAATCAGAACATAGTAGGTTTATAATAATAAAGATTCGATTGCACTAGGTCTCATCCCTGGAAAAAATCGCTGAAGGACATTAAAAGGATAATTATTATTCATCCTTGGAAAAACAGCTGATAATAATTATTTCGACGTCTGTTGGTGATGGAAGTGAGTGAGCGAGTTCATGTGTGTGGGACTGTGTCAAAATTATGACTCAGCTGTTAAAATTTTGTAATCATTCAATCAGATACTTAGTGCCGGTGGCAAAAATGCCGGTTATTTTCAATCATGATTAATTCCAGTACATCCATCTTTTTAAAATGGTATTCTCTGATTCGGTTCACGTGAACTTAATTAGGATTAAAATTTAACCGGCTTTTGTGCAACTGGGCCTTTGTGAGGGAAATTTTTGCACTCCTCTGGGAATCAATCTCAATTTACTGTGATTGGAAAGAACATTTCTGTATGAACGTTATTATAATATAATTTCTTCTTTCGAAATAAATTTTCTATGCTTTTATACTCCAGAGCGAAGATCGGTCCCCGATATTAATAATTATGATCAAATACACAGGATAAAACCTTGTCAAATTTGAAAATTTATTACTATTGCTATTATGACCAAGGATCAAAAGTCGATTTTGTTGTTAGATAATTATATTGAATTTTGATTCAGTATACTTTTGAACTCCAGAGCGAAGCTCGGTCCCCGATATTATATATTGAAGGATTGAATTCATAGTGAAAAATAAGGGTGAAGCTCTGGTATTGGCAAATAACTGTTGACCAACGAGGGTTGGTTGACCTCTACTGTCATTGGCCGAGACTAAACACGCTCAAGTATTTCAATGCCTAGAATAGTTTTGGCTGGTGACAGTGGAGCTCTTTGATACATAATGATAATAATAATAATAACAATAATAATAATATTAATTGAAATTTTCCTCTGAAAGGGAATCTTCTTATCTTTTGTCATTCTTGCTTTTTTATTATTCTTCATTTGTTTTGTTTGTAAGATTTCTTTTTATAAGTGTATTTTCATTTTTGTTTGTTATATTTTCTATAATAAACTCCCTTCTTCTGGGGGTACCAGGACGAAGGAAAAAGGAAGAAGGAATTATTATGATAATAATAATAGTAATAGATGGCCATGGATATAATGGATTTGTTACTCACCAAGTTCATTTTTATTGGTTGTTGTCTACGGTTATCATGACCATATTTGGATTACTCAAGCTTGTCTTTTTTCGGCCAATGAGAGTAACAGATACAAAATACAACATACATTGGTCAACAGCAACTGGCCAATAGTAGGGCTTCACTTCACTCGTAGCATAGAATAACCAAATTATACGGCTATTCTCTGTTCATACTTCATATCCTGCTCATCAATGTTCAAGCTTACAGTTTAATAGAGATTTATAATGATATAGAAATTTATAATGCTATAGAAATTTATAATGAACTAGCCGTCAGGCTCGCTTCGCTCGCCATATCCGTCTACCCAGGGGGCTCCGCCCCCTGGACTACCGAATGGATCGTCCAAGAATGGGATCAGCAGGCTCGCTTCGCTCGCCTGCATTTTCCATTTGAGAATTTCTATCATATGTTAGGACAATCCAGTCGGGGGTCCAGCCTAAACGTCTGGCTAAACGGATATGGCAAGCGAAGCGAGCCTGACGGCTAGTATTATAATTTTCCCAGGATTGAAGTAGCAGTGCCCAATCAATTTTTCCGCGATAAATGCATTTAAATCTTCAACTTGGTGCCAACCTAACAAAGTCAACTCAACTTAATGCCAACTGTTTCGAAGAGGTACTCTATCTAGAGTACCTCTATAGAACTATAGCTCTTAACATATGATATGGAAATTCCAATTATAATTAAGAGATTGGGAGAAGAAGAATAGACATGCTAAAAGACGAACTTTAAACCCTTGAAAACAACTCTTAGAGTTAAAATATTGCCAAAAATTTTCTTAGTGCGCCTCTAAAGGGCCAACTGAACATTCCTACCAAATTTGAACGTTTTTGGTCCGGTAGATTCTTAGTTCTGCGAGTGAGTGAGTGAGTGAGTCAGTCAGTCAGTCAGTGAGTGAGTGAGTGCCATATCGCTTTTATATATTGTCACGATGTATATCGTAACTAGAGAAAGGCATTGAATTTAGGGCTCATTTATTCGACGCTCGGCTATCTTTCATAGAATCTGAGGGGTCAACGTTCAAGCCAGCCACTGGCCTACCGCTCAGCGTTGCTGCGCATCCTCTCTCCCCTCCCTCTCGGTCACTGAGGGAGGCTCGAGAAAGGCCAGCAAGAGGCAGTCGAGTTCGGAGAGCCAAGTCGAGTGGTCGAGAGAGGTGAGAAGGAAGCAGCGAGCAGCTAGCAACGTCACAGTACACCAGTACTAAGTGAACTCCGATTTCTTCAGCGACCGGGAGTTGTGTCGAGGCTAAAGTTGATTAGCCTCTCACACAGTGAACTCCACTGCTCTACACTCGTTTGGCGAGTGTTAAACGACACTTAACCTGTTTGGACGACGGGTTGCCAGTTTCGACCAACGACAACACGTCAGGTTTGGTCGAAACCTGACTCCCCATTGGTAGGCCACCATGGGGCATCGAGGCGAGAGAGGACGTCTAGGAAGGCCAGGAAAAGCCTTTCCCGCAACTCCGCGGACGATCCGGACCCCAGGAGGACAGCTGGTGCCCGGCCAGTAGGACTTAGGAAAGTCCAGAGTGCTGGCCGCCGCAGCGCACTAGTCCAGTGCGGGATCGCAAGAGGACGTTAAGGCCAGGAAAAGCCTTTCCCGCAACTCCGCGGACGATCCGGACCCCAGGAGGACAGCTGGTGCCCGGCCAGTAGGACTTAGGAAAGTCCAGAGTACTGGCCGCCGCAGCGCACTAGTCCAGTGCGGGATCGCAAGAGGACCTCTGGGAAGGCCAGGGAAAGCCTTTACCAGAGCTCCGCAACCAACCCGACCCCGGAAGACACCCGTGCCCGAGGACTAAGACTTAGTCCCGACACGAAGCCCTTTCTCACGACTAACACTGCAAGGTTCCTGTTCCCTTCTTCCCGCGACCAACCCTGTTTGGCAGTGCGAAAGCACGGCCCCTCTTTCCTAAAAGAGGGAAACATTTCTCCAAAACACTCAAAACCCTGTTTCAACCCCCAACCCGAACGAGGGTGGTTGACGGACGCCCCACCAAGACTCCCGTCCCCTGCCGCGGCCCTCCCCAGTCGCCGACTGAGTTTAGCCGGCCCAGAGCGACACTGGGAACTCTGATAGAGAAAGGTGTGGGCAAAAATCTACTCAGAAGATTGGCACACGAACGTGGGGCCCAAGGCAGGAGGAGTAAAACAGCAATGAGTGCAGAAGAGAAATGTAATCGCGCCGGAGAAGACCAGGAGGCGCGAGAGGATAACAGCGATCCAGGAGTGTCCTGGATTTACAAACTCCACCGGAATGAAGCAGTGGATCTAGCAGCATCAGTAGGGCTACCTACAACAGGTACCATGGCAGAGCTCAGGAGAGCTCTTGTCGAAAACACCGGAGGACAATGGTGGAGGCCGCCGGTCTAAACAGGATCGGTGGCGGAGCTGGCACAGGTCAGGAAGAGGAAGGAGCTGCAGCTTTGTGGCCACCAGTCGCGGAGGCCACTGCATGTTCCAGACTGGAAGAAATACCCAAGGAGACGTCTCCAGAGTTTGATGGAGACTCCAGCAACTCCTGGGTGTACAGAGTGCACGATCAGGGCTTGATTGATCTAATACTCGACTCAGTGCTGACAGATAGCACAAGTACGAGCCTGAGGAGGGCTCTACTGGAGCAACGACGGCGGATTGTTGCGATCCTCCCCATTCTGGATAATGGGGAGGAGGCCAGCACCAGTTAGCGAGGAGGCAGAGCCTGCACTGGTGAGGCCGGAGATGCCGGAGAGGCATGATAACATGCCTAGGCATGTGTTGAGGTCACCTACCAGTCCAGCGGTGCCTGCTACATCCTGTATGGACCCGGGTGCCGTGTGTGACAAGGTTCGAGGGTGGCGGCTCTCATATGATGGGAGTGGAGATGCTCCAAGTTTTATGGAGCGGCTCGAGGAGCTGAAACAAGCATATGGCTTGTCTGGCAGACAGTTATTTCCAGCGCTACCTGAAATGTTAGCGGGGAAATGTTCCTTATGGATGAGGAATAGGAGAGAACAGTGGAGACACTGGGACGATTTCCTGAGAGACTTTCGGTCTCGTTACTATCCACCTACTTATGTGGAGGATCTTGAGAATGAAATTCTCGACAGGCGGCAGAAAGAAGGTGAGCTCATAGATGACTATGTTGAGGAGCTGCTAACGCTGATGAGGAGAAGAGGTGGTTTTTCAGTGAGTAGCCAGGTACAGAGATTGTACAAAAATCTTTTACCACGCTACAAGCTCTACATCAGGGAGGCTGAAGTGTACACCACCGACGACTTGCTACACTTAGCGAGGCAATATGAACGAATTAAATTCGAGGAGAAGAGTGCTCAACAGAGACAACGAGCTGTGAAGCAGGAGGAGGTGAGGAAGCAGAACAAGCCTCGACAGCAGACGACTACTACACAGCGCCGGAGTGAACAACCTCCAGAAGGCCCCGTATGCTGGCAGTGCAAGAAGGTGGGACACTGGAGATCAGAGTGTCCGGAGGTTTCACTCTGCTCAAAGTGCGGGAAGCCACGACCAAATTGTTCCTGTGAGAGAGAGCAGAAGAAGACTTCTGATAAAACAGCTGGGGTTAAAACAACGCTTCAAATCCAGCTAGAGCCAGAGCTCCAGGATGACAACCGTCTTTTCACTACAGTGGAAATAGGAAGCAGACAGTATAGTGCTCTTCTCGACACAGGAGCAGAGTCCAACTATATTAGCTCTAAAGCTTTTAATAGTTTGGAAGCAGTGGAACGAGAGCCTGTGCAGCGCGGCGCTGTTATGGCTAACGGAGCGGCTGCACGACTGCGAGGTGGTGTTATAACCAACCTGAAAATTGGCAGAATATCCCTATCAACAACACTCACAATAATGGATGGGCTTTCTCCAGATGTTCTGCTTGGTATGGAGTTTCTTCGTGAGCACCGGGTGAAAATAGACCCCTATTCCCGGTCAGTGGAATGGGATCCTTGTCTCGTCGAAAAGCACATTGGAGACGATATTTCCACTCCAAAAGTGGGAAAAGGAGCTGTCAACTCGAGGCTGGCTACTGTTAAAACCCAGCCTGACATAGGGAGGTCAAGGAAGCCACCTGGAATTATTCCTGTGAAGAAGCAGGAGAAGAAGAAATTTCCTCAAGTCCAGAAACACGTAGGAGCCGTGTGGAAGATTGGAAAAGAGGAATTTCTTTCTCAGAAAATTTCTCCAGCCCGTGGAAAGTTCATTTGCTGGCACTGTAAACGAGCTGGGCACTGGAGGTTCAACTGTCCGGAAAAGCGGTACCGGAGGCGGAAGAAGGAGGATAATTTTCAGCAAGGAGCTGGAAATAATCTTCGAGCAGTGCAGTCTAGAAGACTGCCGGTGCTGGAAACTACACAGGAAGTAGTTTCTGATATTGGAGACGAGAATTATAATGCCAACCGGTATTATAATTGGAAAAGGAGGACAAGGAAGGTGAACTCTGGACAGCTAGTCTACAGGAAGGAGTGTCACCTGTCCTCGGGTGCTAATCAGCTTGCCGCGAAGTTAGCGCCGGAATTTTCTGGCCCATATGAGGTCAAGGAAATGTTGAGTGCCGGTAAGAGGTTTACTGGGCACGAGAAGGGCACCAAGCTCCAGCCACACCTACCCGAGGATGAGGAAGAGGATGGTGATGGAGCAGTTGCGGAAAAGGTGGACGGAAGTCGAGCGGATGGACAGCAGGAGGCCGAGCGAGTCTATAGAGGGTCGCTGCCTATCCGGAGGATGGGATACCAGAGAGGTGTCACGCGCCGCCAATAAGGAGGTAAGAGGCGAGAAGGGGTGAATATTATAGAAGTCCAATCATATCACAGCTTTAGAGCTATTTTTGATTCATAAATTATCCCATTTAAAATGAGGAAATTAAATTTTGTTGTCAAAGACAAAATTGCATAGAAATCGAAGAAAATTAATTCAGAATTATTAGCATGAATTTATCAGCCGAATTTTGAAAATTAATAGCATTAGCATGATTCCGAAAATAAATGGAAATATTAAAAGGCTGACATATTATTGTTATTGAAAGAAAATTGGTCAATAGTTTTTTAAAAAGGAAACAGCATATTCCGTTTAATTTTTCTCATAGAATAGAGTTCTACTTAAACTAAATGGCAACTCAACCATTACAGTTTAATTAATATAATCAGTCATAAAGCACTGGCTGAATTAAATGGAAAAAATTATTATTGACAAGTTAATGCGTTTCTTCTAATCTGAAGGCAATATCAATAATTTCAGTTTGAAATTTATTTACAATATTATGATGTGACCAAGCATGGGTAATCAGGAAAATTTTCTACATTCTATGACTAGTTAATAACAGCTAAAATCGATTCCAACTAGACTAAATTTTCTTAATCGGTACGTTACCGATATTGTTGTAACCAGGTACAGGTTAACAAACAAAACTTGCAGTAGCTTGTTTTCTACTTGCCATAAATAGTTGATGGCGAAATGAGTGGATAGAGAATATTAGAAGATATTATAGATCGGTGTGATCCGAATAATATTTTAACCATGAGGTAATGGTTATAATAATTGAAATCATTTAATGAAGCTGGTGGTAATTGCTTTAATCCGTGTAAAGTGTTACGGTGCAGTTAATTAACAGACGTTATTATACTGTGGGATAAAAGTGAATTACGTTGCAATTAATTATTCATGTGGAATGAATAAATTGCGTTTGATTGTGAGTCGAGATGTACTACAATCGGGGGTTTTTTAGCTTCAGATTATGATTAACATTTTCTAATATTTCACTTGAAAATAAAGTCAGAGGACTTACTATAAATTGGAATAAAATAATTATTATTTCAATTGGAATTAATTCTATGTTGGATCGAAAAGTTGTTTGTGCTGTGCTGTGAAGATAAGATAAACGTTATCTCAACTGGCTAACTGCTATCGCCAAGCTTCTAGTCTGTAGAAGAGAATTACTTCTCCTTTTCAATAACAATTTATAAAATAGGATTCATATGAATTCTAGTTTTTCCAGATATTCTACTGTTATTGAGTCAGTCTGTGTTAGATCGTGCTATTGTTAGTTTGGAATTAGATCACGTCTCGAGAGTGAATCTAATTTTTACTCAGCCTACCATCATGAGTTTATTGACGGTGCATTAATTCATTCAATTATTACTATTTGTGCTGATTGTCGTGATTATTTTTCGGAAAATCAATATTTACTGAGTGTGAATTAATTAACAGCTGTTGTGTCATTATACACACCTTGTGTGAGTAATTACTTTGAGAAAGTGAATTGAGATTTATTTCGGGGTGAAATAAGTCTTGGAGTGAGAGAGAGAGATTGAGCAATAAGTGTTCACTGATTGTGAATTAATTAGCAGATGTTATCTGTTATAATAAACACACTGTCATTTATATCCAATGGATGGTTACTTTGCATAAGTAAATCATATGATTGATTTCATTATTGAAATGAACAGTGAGAAGTAGAATATTGAGTTGAAATTTATAGTTCCGATTTTATTATTGTGATATAATAAGAAGGCTGTGATCCTCATAACAGATCGAAAATGAATTATTATTTCGACCACATTTAATTGTGATATAAAATCGAAATATGTGGTGTAACATCATAACTAGTGGCTTCATGTCAACCATATAATTCAGTATTCTACATCATATTATCATCTCTCATATTTTATTGTGAACAATAAGTTGCTGATACACTGAACTAACTGAGAGTATCCATCACTCTGACACTTGGTAATTTTCCTGGACTCCAATTCGCCTCTATCAACTTCTGCCTCCTGTGAAGTGTTACATTGTTGTGTATCACGTTTCTTCTTGAGGATGGGGACTACAACTTGAGTCTACTTCCTCGACGAGCTCCTGGAATTATTGGAGCTGTATCTCAGCTGACTATTGCTGAGACCACGACGAGTTCCTGGTTGTGTTGGAGATTCATCCCAGCTGTCTGATGCTGGAAGTTATGCAGTGCGAGAGCACGGCCATGCAGGGCGAAAGCCCGGCACATGCAGTGCGCAAGCACGGCGAAGCAAGGCAGTGTGAAAACACGGCCATGCAGGGCGAAAGCCCGGCACCTGCAGTGCGCAAGCACGGCGAAGCAAGGCAGTGTGAAAACACGGCCATGCAGGGCGAAAGCCCGGCACATGCAGTGCGCAAGCACGGTGAAGCAAGGCAGTGTGAAAACACGGCCATGCAGGGCGAAAGCCCGGCACATGCAGTGCGCAAGCACGGCGAAGCAAGGCAGTGTGAAAACACGGCCATGCAGGGCGAAAGCCCGGCACATGCAGTGCGCAAGCACGGCGAAGCAAGGCAGTGTGAAAACACGGCCATGCAGGGCGAAAGCCCGGCACATGCAGTGCGCAAGCACGGCGAAGCAAGGCAGTGTGAAAACACGGCCATGCAGGGCGAAAGCCGGCACATGCAGTGCGCAAGCACGGCGAAGCAAGGCAGTGTGAAAACACGGCCATGCAGGGCGAAAGCCCGGCACCTGCAGTGCGCAAGCACGGCGAAGCAAGGCAGTGTGAAAACACGGCCATGCAGGGCGAAAGCCCGGCACATGCAGTGCGCAAGCACAGTGAAGCAAGGCAGTGTGAAAACACGGCCATGCAGGGCGAAAGCCCGGCACATGCAGTGCGCAAGCACGGCGAAGCAAGGCAGTGTGAAAACACGGCCATGCAGGGCGAAAGCCCGGCACATGCAGTGCGCAAGCACGGCGAAGCAAGGCAGTGTGAAAACACGGCCATGCAGGGCGAAAGCCCGGCACATGCAGTGCGCAAGCACGGCGACTCATTGCAGTGCGGAAGCACGGCGTTTCCCTAGCAATGTTATTTGGGTTCCCAGAACCTGTCTGAGGTGTTGTTCACCTCGTTTTTTTGTGTTACCCGCCCCTCCTGGCAGTGCGAGAGCACCGCGACTCTCATCTGCAGTGCGGAAGCACGGCGTCCTCGGCAGTGTGGAAACACGGCAACTCTGCAGTGCGGGAGCACGGCGTCCTTTTCGCGATGTGAAAGCATAGCGTTCCTGGCAGTGCGGAAGCACGGCGCCCCGGGCAGTGCGAAAGCACGGCGTTCCTTTTGCAGTGCGCAAGCACCGCGTCCTTATTTTTGCAGTGCGAGAGCACGGCGACTCATTGCAGTGCGGAAGCACGGCGTTTCCCTTGCAATATTATTTGGGTTCCCAGAACCTGTCTGAGGTGTTGTTCACCTCGTTTTTTGTGTTACCCGCCCCTCCTGGCAGTGCGAGAGCACCGCGATTCTCATCTGCAGTGCGGAAGCACGGCGTCCTCGGCAGTGTGGAAACACGGCAACTCTGCAGTGCGGGAGCACGGCGTCCTTTTCGCGACGCGAAAGCATAGCGTTCCTGGCAGTGCGGAAGCACGGCGCCCCGGGCAGTGCGAAAGCACGGCGTTCCTTTTGCAGTGCGCAAGCACCGCGTCCTTATTTTTGCAGTGCGAGAGCACGGCGACTCATTGCAGTGCGGAAGCACGGCGTTTCCCTTGCAATATTATTTGGGTTCCCAGAACCTGTCTGAGGTGTTGTTCACCTCGTTTTTTGTGTTACCCGCCCCTCCTGGCAGTGCGAGAGCACCGCGATTCTCATCTGCAGTGCGGAAGCATGGCGTCCTCGGCAGTGTGGAAACACGGCAACTCTGCAGTGCGGGAGCACGGCGTCCTTTTCGCGACGCGAAAGCATAGTGTTCCTGGCAGTGCGGAAGCACGGCGCCCCGGGCAGTGCGAAAGCACGGCGTTCCTTTTGCAGTGCGCTAGCACCGCGTCCTTATTTTTGCAGTGCGAGAGCACGGCGACTCATTGCAGTGCGGAAGCACGGCGTTTCCCTTGCAATGTTATTTAGGTTCTCAGAACCTGTCTGAGGTGTTGTTCATCTCGTTTTTTGTGTTACCCGCCCCTCCTGGCAGTGCGAGAGCACCGCGACTCTCATCTGCAGTGCGGAAGCACGGCGACTCGGCAGTGCGAAAGCACCGCGTCCTTATTTTTGCAGTGCGAGAGCACGGCGACTCTTTGCAGTGCGGAAGCACGGCGTTTCCCTTGCAATGCTACTTAGGTTCTCAGAACCTGTCTGAGGTGTGTTCACCTCGTTTTTTTTTTGTGTTACCCGCCCTTCCTGGCAGTGCGAGAGCACGGCGCTCTCATCTGCAGTGCGGAAGCACGGCGTCCTCGGCAGTGTGGAAACACGGCAACTCTGCAGTGCGGGAGCACGGCGTCCTTTTCGCGATGCGAAAGCATGGTGTTCCTGGCAGTGCGGAAGCACGGCGCCCCGGGCAGTGCGAGAGCACGGCATTCCTTTTGCAGTGCGAAAGCACCGCGTCCTTATTTTTGCAGTGCGAAAGCACGGTGTTTCTTGCAGTGCGAAAGCACGGCGTCCCCCCATCGCAGTGCGGAAGCACGGCGGCCTCTTGCAGTGTGCAAACACGGCGTCCCCCATCGCAGTGCGGAAGCACGGCGGCCTCTTGCAGTGTGCAAACACGGCGTCCCCCATTGCAGTGCGGAAGCACGGCGGTCCTTTGCAGTGCGAAAGCACGGCGTTTCTTGCAGTGCGAAAGCACGGCGTCCCCCATCGCAGTGCGGAAGCACGGCGGCCTCTTGCAGTGTGCAAACACGGCGTCCCCCATTGCAGTGCGGAAGCACGGCGGTCCTTTGCAGTGCGAAAGCACGGCGTTTCTTGCAGTGCGAAAGCACGGCGTCCCCCATCGCAGTGCGGAAGCACGGCGGCCTCTTGCAGTGTGCAAACACGGCGGTCTCTTGCAGTGTGCGAACACGGCGTCTCAACGCAGTGCGAAAGCACGGCACAGATCTTCAAGATCTTCTCTGAAGCTAGGCCTAGGATCTGGCCGGGTAGCTTGCTCATTTCTTCGGATGGTGCCGACGCATCACCACCGGTTGGCGAGGAACCAACCTGGCGCCCAGTTTATGTTCGGTCTATGTTGACCGGCGGAGAGGCGGCAGAATGTACTCAGGCATTTGGGACCTTCTGTCTGCCGTTTACCCCTTCCATCCTCACCCCCCCCCTCTCCTCCCCCTCTCTTTTCCCCCCCCCTTCCCTTAGTAGGAACAGTGTGTCACGATGTATATCGTAACTAGAGAAAGGCATTGAATTTAGGGCTCATTTATTCGACGCTCGGCTATCTTTCATAGAATCTGAGGGGTCAACGTTCAAGCCAGCCACTGGCCTACCGCTCAGCGTTGCTGCGCATCCTCTCTCCCCTCCCTCTCGGTCACTGAGGGAGGCTCGAGAAAGGCCAGCAAGAGGCAGTCGAGTTCGGAGAGCCAAGTCGAGTGGTCGAGAGAGGTGAGAAGGAAGCAGCGAGCAGCTAGCAACGTCACAGTACACCAGTACTAAGTGAACTCCGATTTCTTCAGCGACCGGGAGTTGTGTCGAGGCTAAAGTTGATTAGCCTCTCACACAGTGAACTCCACTGCTCTACACTCGTTTGGGCGAGTGTTAAACGACACTTAACCTGTTTGGACGACGGGTTGCCAGTTTCGACCAACGACAACACGTCAGGTTTGGTCGAAACCTGACTCCCCATTGGTAGGCCACCAGTGGGGCATCGAGGCGAGAGAGGACGTCTAGGAAGGCCAGGAAAAGCCTTTCCCGCAACTCCGCGGACGATCCGGACCCCAGGAGGACAGCTGGTGCCCGGCCAGTAGGACTTAGGAAAGTCCAGAGTGCTGGCCGCCGCAGCGCACTAGTCCAGTGCGGGATCGCAAGAGGACGTCTAGGAAGGCCAGGAAAAGCCTTTCCCGCAACTCCGCGGACGATCCGGACCCCAGGAGGACAGCTGGTGCCCGGCCAGTAGGACTTAGGAAAGTCCAGAGTACTGGCCGCCGCAGCGCACTAGTCCAGTGCGGGATCGCAAGAGGACCTCTGGGAAGGCCAGGGAAAGCCTTTACCAGAGCTCCGCAACCAACCCGGACCCCGGGAAGACACCCGGTGCCCGAGGACTAAGACTTAGTCCCGACACGAAGCCCTTTCTCACGACTAACACTGCAAGGTTCCTGTTCCCTTCTTCCCGCGACCAACCCTGTTTGGCAGTGCGAAAGCACGGCCCCTCTTTCCTAAAAGAGGGAAACATTTCTCCAAAACACTCAAAACCCTGTTTCAACCCCCAACCCGAACGAGGGTGGTTGACGGACGCCCCACCAAGACTCCCGTCCCCTGCCGCGGCCCTCCCCAGTCGCCGACTGAGTTTAGCCGGCCCAGAGCGACACTGGGAACTCTGATAGAGAAAGGTGTGGGCAAAAATCTACTCAGAATATATATAGATTATTATAAATAGAAATTTATAATAATTATAAAATTCAGAACTAGTATCAAAATGTTGTGATTTTTGCGTTTTATTGCCTGTGCTCGAGTCATTATTTATGAGATAGAAGAGTAATATAAGTCAAATCCATATGTGAATACGTAGATGTGAGAGATAAAGATTATCTGAAGATATCAATTTCGCAAAAGCCCTCAGGTTTGATTTTTGGATATGTTGAACTATTGGACTCAAATATAAAACGAATCTAATTGGATAAGGATAAATACTCGAAATGAGAGAAGAAATGACTAAATCAAACCTGAGAGCTTTTGCGAAATTGATATCTTTAGATAATCTTTATCTCTCACATCTACGTATTCACATATGGATTTGACTTATATTACTCTTCTATCTCATAAATAATGACTCGAGCACAGGCAATAAAACGCAAAAATCACAACATTTTGATACCAGTTCCGAATTTTATAATTATTATAAATTTCTATAAAAAGGGTTATTATAGATTAATCTTCCTAGTTATTTTCTTTATTCATCTGATTATATGATGAACTGCTCCTAGTTCAGAGCAGTATATAAAGTTTCAATGGATTGTTTATTGAATTGGAAGTCATTGACCGAAGTGAGGTCTCAGATTCAAGTCGACGGTTTGGCATTTCACTTAATGTTTAAATGTTTATATGTTTTTATGTTGCGCATTTACGGCGAAACGCGGTAATAAATTTCCATGAAATTTGACAGGTATGTTCCTTTTTAAATTGCGCGTCGACGTATATATAAGGTTTTTGGAAATTTTGCATTTCAAGGATGATATAAAAGGAGAAAAGAGCCTCCTTCATTCGCCAATATCACCGTAAAAATCAGACTATAGAATTATTCATCATAAATCAGCTGTCTAGTGGTCTATAATACTGCCCGTTCAAAAACATCGAACATCTTGAAAATGTATCTTTCCATTAACGTTAGTAGACAGTTGACTATAATACTACCCGTTCAAAAACATCGAACATCTTGAAAATTTTATCTTTCAATCAACGTTGTAGACAGTTGCAGCCATACCTGATAACAGCGTTCACACTCACATTCCGGGACGACACGTCACGGTACGATATAGGACAGAACGCTCTATGTTTATTTAGTATTTTTTCTAGACATTTTAAATTGATAAATTATTTATTAATTTTTGAGAAAGCATAACAACAGGTCAATGTAACTTACTGAGCGCGAGGTCTACTGTTCACAGAACTACTAGTTATAGATTAATCTTCCTAGTTATTTTCTTTATTCATATGAGAATATGATGAACTGCTTCTAGTTCAGAGCAGTATATAAAGTTCCAATGGATAGTTTATTACACTGTAAGTTATTTATTGTGAATCAGTCCCTGTTTATTGAATTGGAAGTCATTAGCTATGAATCAAATACGACCGAATGATAGGGTTACCAACAGGAATATGACTGGGAGAGGGTAATCAATGCTCTAATGATGGACCAAGTTGATAGCAGTGAGATTCAACTCCTGATTTATTGACGAGAAATTAATTTTCGATAGAACACATAAGTTCAGCCTTGGAGGCAAGCGGATGTGTAATGTTCAGTTGGAAAATTAATTTTAAACTGTTGGCCGGCATTTTAATCGCCTTAGTTATTGGGCGCGCTATAAATCAACAGTGCTTTATTGAAGCTGCTCTCACATGCAGATGGAGCTAATTACATCGGGTAGGCTGTAACAGTGGATAATAATCGATAATCTACGGTCGACAATTGCAGATTAATGATTCGCAACCAGCAGCCAAAAACCGGCAGCCAGCATCCATTGAATGCATGCTTCCCGATGTACAGCTTCCAGCTTCCTATGAGGTTCCGCATCAATTGATTGCAAAACCATTTCCAAACTCAACTTACTAATCCGTTCCGGCAAAAAGCTGACGTTAGGCTGCGAGTTTCTGATTAACAGAAGTGATTGATGGCATAGAAGATGTCTACGCTAACCAGAGGTACTGGAAGACTCAACTACATGCTGAGGATTCATGGAGATTTCCATGCTATTAACGGCCGATGTTTCAATGTTCTAGATTTACAAAATATTTGTTAATTATTCATCTTTCCATGAACAAACTTGATAATACTCATTAATCGTGCCTATAGTGAGGTCCACGTACAGCAGTTGATAAAGATAGGAGAATAGCGATGCCGATTCTCTGCATTAATTAATTATATTTCTACACTCTCAAAAACATAATTGGCATCGTTGTGGACCTAGAAAACGATGGTACCACCGGCTTTGTCGAATGATAGACAAGGATAGCAAAACCAAAGTTGATCAAATACTGTCATTATAACGTGGACCTCACTATATCTGTTTGCAATAAAATTATATCTTATATAATCACATATTATTGTATAATAATTACTTCATATATCGACGTTAGATCTGACATACTCCCTTTTCTCTACTCAGATCATGATGCTGTCAAATTTGAACTGCGTGACATGGTGGAGACCTCGGAACCAGGTGCAAAGGGGGATGCCTCAGTCAAAACTTTCAGGTGTATTTCCAGATTTCCTCAAGATTGCCCGAGTGTGTCCGATTTTCAAGAAGGGTAACAGAGAGGATCCAGCAGACTACCGGCCAATATCGCTCATACCTGTCTTGGCCAAGGTTTTTGAGTGTATTGTTTCGGAGCAGCTGAGTTTTTTTCTTGAGAACAAGGGCATCTTCACGGGCTCCCAATATGGTTTTCGTAGAGGTAGATCAACAACCAATGCCATTGATGCTCTTGTCACGGACATACTCAATGAATTTGAGAAGAAGGGTTTTGCCTGGGGTACCTTTTGTGACTTGAGTCGGGCATTTGATTGTGTCAGTCACAAGATTCTGATTAAGAAACTGAATTACTTCGGCATCCAGGGTACAGCTTTAAATTTGATTTGCTCCTACCTTTGTAACAGGAAACAGACGGTTGAGATTCATGGAAAATGGTCACCTACAGTGAGTGTTGAATGTGGAGTTCCTCAGGGCTCCATTCTTGGGCCTCTGCTTTTTTTGATAGCTGTGAATGACTTACCTTATAATGTGGATGCCAATACATATATCTATGCAGACGACACTACTCTGATAAATACTGGTCGTGATATTCTGACAGTTGGTGAAGGGGCTACTAATGCAATGACACAGGTTTCCGATTGGTTTGCAGCTAATGGTTTTCTATTGAACCAAGCCAAGACACAGACAGTTGTCTTCAGTTTAAGACCATATGTGAGCGACCCCTCGATTTCTAATAAGGCCAGATTTCTTGGACTGACGGTGGATAACGATCTGTCTTGGGCTCCTCATATTGATACGGTTTTAGATAGGTTGTCTCGAGTGAACTTCCTCTTACTGCGTTTGATGTCATGTTTGCCTTTTGAATATGTAAAATCTTCATATTTTGCTCTGTTCCAGTCGGTTCTGTGGTATGGTCTGGTGTTCTGGGGTAATGCTACCAGGATTGGAGAGGTATTAATAATGCAGAAGAGAGCTATCAGAATAATGAGTAGAGCCGATAGAATAGCCCACTGTAAGCCACTTTTTGTTGAGCTTGGCATTCTTACGGTAGTGAATCTGTATATATTCAGTAGCCTTGTTCACACTCATAAGTGTAGAAAAACGCTCCAATGTAGATCGAACGTTCATGGGATTAATACTCGACATAGTCATGACATCAACATTCCTTTTGTCCGTCTGGAAAGGCTAAGGTCCAGCCATCTGATAATGGGTAGACGTTTATTTAATAAATTACCCCTCAAGTTTAGAGACATGAGAACCATAGAGTTCAAAAAAACTCTACATACGTGGCTCTGCGCTAACCCCTTCTATCATGTTGACGAGTTTTTTGAGCTGCCTGAATCCAGCTTAGACCTGTAATGCTATAAAAACCATTGAAACCATAAAGGCATATTAATTTGACTAGTACTCTATTATGTATGTGTTCTAATATTTTGACGTGATCTCATGCATCTATAGATGTTTCATGGATCGAGAAATATATCTATCTATCTATCTATCTATCTATGTCGCAACTTTTACTGTTATCTCAAGCCGATTACTGTTGTCGAATTCTACTGTATTGTTGGGGTGAGAGTGTATAAACTGCACAATATGAGAGACTACCAGCGTCACACAGCTTCACGGGAAAGAATTACATGAACTATGGGCTTGAGATAACAGTAAGAGTTGCGACATAAACGTCCTATACCATGGGATATCTACATATGCTATTGCTTCTCTATGGTAATAGCATAGAGAAACGATAGGGTAAGTAGATATCCCATGGTATAGGGCGTTTATGTCGCAACTTTTACTGTTATCCCAAGCCGATAGTTCATGTAATTCTTTTCCGTGAAGCTGTGTGACACTGGTAGTCTCTCAAATTGTGCCGTTCCTACACTCTCACCCCAACGAAACAGTAAAAATTGACAATAATCGACAGTAATCGGCTTGAGATAACAGTAAAAGTTGCGACATAAATTCCCTATATCATGAGATATCTACTACGCTATTGTTTCTCTATGGTAATAGTTACCCAGACTGGATAAAAAACGTTTTCTATTCAATCCTATATTTCCTTTTCCGTGACAAGCGTAAGTGAATATCACGGTTCCTCTTTTATCACTGATACGAAATCTAGTTAGTGAATGAGGTTAATTCAAAAACTATCATTCGCAGAAGTTATGAAAGATTCACAAAAATGTGTGAAAAACAACAATCTTGGTTACGGTTTGAGTTAATCCCCGCTAGTCGCCGAATCGATACAGAATATGAAGTCGGTTTTGACTGTGACATTCTCAAGTGTTGACAGTTGGAGTGACGAACACTGTGATTGACAGGATCGTTTTCAACTTGATGTAAATAGCACTTGAGAGTAATACCATTACACTCTCTCCCTATTCACCGACGTCGATCATGGAAATCCGATATTCTCTGAAAAGATGACGGTATTTGTGAACGTGTAGTTTCGTCAAATACCTAGTGCTTCAGTAGCCTTCTTTCCATTGATGCGATTACATATGAAACATTGTTGAGTGTTCTCAATAGGAGATTTGATCTGATATCCAGTAGAGTTGAAGTATGACAATGTCACTGTCAACTCTTCAAAGATAACTGAGGAAGTTGAGGATGTATCCACTTAGGGTCTGGAGAGGCACTCACGATGGAGTCATGGATGGAAAAAAGATTCAATGTAGTATGCGATTGAGAAAATATTTTTTGGATCGATGAAAACTCTTCTACCTCAGTGACCATTGATGATCAAAAAATCAAGAAATACACCATTATTATCAGTGATTATAATATGGATTTTCTCATCTATTTCACTATCCATGACGAACTGCAAGTAATAATTTGTTTTTGAACTATTTTCAACGACACTACAGTCTAATTTTCTATTTACAGTATGTTTAAGAATTTTGTGATAGTTTATTGTATTTGTATGGTGTTGATTGTATTGTATTTGTATAGTGTTATGTATTCGCCATAGATCGAATAGGTACTATTATCATTAGTTATAACAGATCAACTACTACATGTTATCAACTCAAATTACATTCTTTCTTGTCTGTGACATGGGCTTTGAAATATCATCATACAGTTAAGAAAACTAAATCATTCCTGTCATCTCTGATATATCATGGAACGATAATCAACTAGTGAACTTTTTGGGCTGAAAAACTCGCTCATGCCTATTGTACTTATTTTCAAAACCGCAATTTGTAATTAGGCCTGTATTTAAATCAATAGAAATTTGTTACTCTATAAGAAAGTAGTCAAATTCTTGGGAAATTATACTCAGAAATATCCTTTCCATCAACACTATACTTGAAAAGAGTGAGAGAGTGAGTGTTGTGTAGAAGATAGCGGCAGTGATAGAGAATAACGAAATCATGGTGTAGGAATAACGGACCAATGGCAACAAGCCACGCCTCCCAGCTCCCATACTCTCTTCTGATTGGTGGATTGGAAAGGCTTTGGTGTAGTTCTCAATTCTGCAAGTAGGTTGCACCTGCTACTGGATTGTACCTGTACACTTCATATTCCTTAGTCTAACGCTCGATTGCACATGGAATACCTTATTTTAACCGTGATTATATAGAGAGAGAGCATGTCAACCAAGTGCCAACATAAAGGATTCCGTTTGGAATTCCCAACTAACACCAGACAGGAGATATCACCAAAGAGATATGTGAAGACCTCGGGATAGACAGCATTAAAATTTGAGATATGTGGTAGCTGCTAAGAAAATCTAGCGTGATAATTTCCAAAGATGCCGCTGATATCATCTGTTTTATTCAAATCTCTGGTTGAAAACAATTTATAATATTCCATGATATGAATCTTTGTATAATATTTTGGCCTTTTGTATGATATTTCCTCCTGTGATTATTGAGTCTATAGCATACACAACACATCGTTGTATTTTTCTTTAGGGCTACTTGAAATGAAAAATGCATTAGTAGCCGAAACATGTCGTGTCAAAATAATTCAAAAGGGTACTCAGATTTATATGTACATTTACAATACCTGGTTATATTTAGAAAAATATATATTGCATTCTTTTCTCAGTGGTTATATAGAGAGCCTATACTTTTTTTAATAAAAAAGGACGGATAAGTCGGTGATTTTCCTTGTCCAATGAACTTGTGGGAAGATTCAAAGGATATTATGTGTTCAAAATTTGAAGCTAATTGTTCGAAGAGCATTTGAAAGCGATTATTGTAGAACATACAAACGAAGAAACAAAGAGACTTGAAACGAGTTTGGCCTAGAGTCAAGAGTAGGAACTCGTTAACTCTCGTTCAATTATGAGAGTTATTTTTTCTCATGATGAATATCAATTCATTTACATTTCTCCCAATTTTTCCCGTTTCCATTCGGATGTTTTATAATCTCGCTTTAAGGGGAACATTTCTATTCATAAAAATATTTTTGTAGATATGTATAGTTGGCTATACAAGCTTCCCAATCAAAATCAATCGGATAGAGGAGCGTAATCTTCTTCGAGGCTTATTAGGCATTCGACCAGGTTCTGGGTACTCGTCCATTACTTAGTCGATGTGGATGGGGATGAATGGCTTGAGACCTCTCAAATTTAAGCAGTTTTGAATGAGGTAAGAGGCTCACCACAAGCGTCCACTCAAGTTGAGTGAGTCACGCAATCGAAGCGAGCCTTTATTCAGAAAGGAGTTCTGAATCATCCATTCTATGTTATGATGCATTCACCTGGATAAAAAGATTGTTTATAACATTCTACATGTTCTACTCAAATCGTTTCAGATAAAATGTTATGTATTGGTATTACTAATTAAAAACACTGTTGATAAAAAAACAGGTCTGCACTAAATCAATTATTACAAAGTAGGTGAGTATGATTGTGTTCTTATATACTAATCGTATTCTTATTGTTACTGACAACAGTTTTTCTAATCTATCACATTATCACCTTCACAATGAGTATCTCATCAAGTTTGAATACTGAAATGTCAATATTCAAACTTTAATAATATTGATAAATGCGAGAATCTACTCAGTGATTCTATGTCACAGTAATTGTAAACACCCATAAGATTCGAAAACATGCTCCAGTAAGTGACTAAATTTTAAAATATACTACAACTATTATAGTCTGCAATGTCGTCGTTTCAGTGTTAAAACACGATGGAACATAATATAACTGTCGTATTGGATCAAGAACTTTAGAAAAAGTAATCTATTTTTCGTCCGTTATTTTTAAAGAGGTGTAGTTTCTATCAGTCTTTCTGAAATGAATAATTGAGTTGTTCAGTTTTCTTTTGGAAAATCGTATAATGTATGAATCCTTGAATACTTGCTGAGCGAAACCATCGAGAAAATAATTATACAGTTGGGACTTCATTTCAAACGTTAAGGGCCGGTTTCCGAGCTTGGGATTTAGCTAAGTTCTAGACTTTAAACAGCTGGAGTCAGAAAATTGGCTTTCCGAAACGGAGCGTAGTCGTAGTCAAAGTCAAAGTCACGTTTGAATTGAATTTCGAAAACTAGAAAATTGAACACAAAATAAGATAAAGAGGAAATAGTGTAAAGTTTCAGCTATTTTGAATTATTAAGGAATGTTTCATTTCGTCAATAAAAAACGTTTCCAATTATAGAAATGAGAAAATAAAGATAATTTATATTTTGCTGCTACTATTCACTGCGACTACGCTCCGTTATGGAAAGCCAATTTTCTGAAAGCTGTTTAAAGTCTAGAACTTACCTAAATCCCGAGTTCTGAAACCGGGGCTAAGCTCTAGCCGGCCTGCTCCCCCTGCTATCTCAGTTATTATTGAAGATATCGACTCAATTTTTTTTTTAAATGAAAGAGGAAGACAAAATAAAGCGCGCTAGCATATTTTTATACCATTTGATTTAATTTTAATATTAGAAATAGCTGTTTCAAAACTAACCTTATTCTATAGAATGGACGATTCTAAATTATAATGATTTGTATCAACTATTATTAAAGATATTATTGGACTAAATTTTTTTAATGAAAGAAGAAGAAAAAATACGTGTCGGTAACTGAATAACAATTCTAATCAATGAAATTTAATGTTATTAATATTAACAGCAAATTTTGAATTTTGTCCAACCTATAATACTATCATGTTTTTACTAGCACCATAGAGTTGTAGAGTTATAGAGTTGCTGCTCTATTCTCTACAGGTCACAATTTGAAGCATGCTAAATAGAGTTGTCATCGGTTTTTGAAATTGCTCGATAAGAAAGATTCCGATTTCAACTTGTTCGATTAATGATTCAAGAGTTCAATATTTATTTTATTGTTTTTTTATTGTTATTGTTTTACAAACTTCAATTTGATATATTTAAATTATAATTTGTTCTACATTTTTTCCCATTATTGGAATACTTAATACATAATCGGGGAGTCCGATCTCACTAGGCATCAAACCTGCATCTTTGTAGAAACCAATCTGAAAAAACAAACCAATTCAAACTTTTTTTTGAAAAATTGGAAACCCCAATGGGTACTAAATTTGTAAAGTCTCATTTAGGTATTAATAATTAAAGTTTATTTATTTATTCAATCATTCAGAATTATACAACTTACAGAAAAGTACCACAGGCTAACTTATGCTTAAAACGGTTCCAGTTATAATTTTCACTACCTATCTTCAATTTTTCAAAAAAAAAAATCCAATTTTGGGAAAAAAATAATTTTGAATTAGAACTCAAATGTATCAAATTTGAATAAAAATTCTAATTCCATCAAAGAGCTAACCATTACTGCTGACCACATTTTCTTCTGTATTTAATGCTATTGATGAAGTTGATAGGAAATCTGGAAAATATCAAAAATGTGCCAGTTGTTTGCCTGAATAATGTTGAGAATATTTTTAAATGGAGCTAACCATAATTACTGCTGACCACATTTTCTCCTGTATCTAACGATATTGATGAAACCCTACCTACCAAAGTTTGATGTGACTATCAAACCTTAAGTGATGAAGACTGAGCAAGTCTGAGGGTTGCTCAGTCTTTATCTGGTAAGGCTTTGTTATATTAGGTTGGAAAATGCTTGGTTAGAGGGGAGCTCAATGGTTGGGCTGGACTGCATTTGTTAGTTCGAGTTAGGCTTTGTTGGGTTGGGGATAATAAAAAACTCAGGTTATAAAGGTTTGGGTTGAAAAAGGTTAGGTTAGGGGAGGTTAGGTTGGAAAGATTTTGCATAGAAAGGATTTGGTTAGGAGGCATTAGATTAGAAACACTTAGGTTGAGAAAATCTTAGGTTAGGAGATACTTAGGCTAGGAAACTGTTGGGTTGGGAGAAATTAGGTTAGAAAAAGCTTTGGTTTGTGAAAGCTTAGGTTATGAAAAGCTTTGGTTGGGGAAAGCTTCGATTGGGAAATGCTTAGGTTAAAAAAAGCACAAGTTAGGGAAAGCTTAGGTTGGGGAAAAATTGGTGAGGAAAAGCTAAGGTTGGAAAAATCTAAGGTTAGGGAAAGCCTATGTTAGGAAAAGATAAGGTTAGGAGAAGCTAAGGCAAGGAAAAGCTTTGGTTGGGGAAAGCTTAGGTTAAGAAAACCTTGGGTGAGGAATAAGCTTAAGTTGGGAAAAGCTCTGGTTAGGAAAGCTTAGGTTAGGAAAAGCTAAGGTTGGGAGAATCTAAGGTTGAAAGAAGCTTAGGTTAGGGAAAGCTTTGGTTAGTGAAAGCTTAGGTGAGGAAAAGCTTTAAGTTAGGAGAAACTTAGGTTAGGTTGAGTTAGGTAAGGTTAGGTTAGGAAAAGCTTAGGTTAGGTTAGGTTAGGTTAGGTTAGGTTAGGTTAGTTAGGTTGGAAAGCTTAGGTTGGTTAGGTTAGGTTGGGTTAGTTAGGTTAGGTTAGGTTAGGTTAGTTAGGTTAGGAAAAGCTTAGGTTAGGTAAGGTTAGGTAAGGTTAGGTTGGAAAGCTTAGGTTAGGTTAGTTAGGTTGGGTTAGGTTAGGTTAGGTTAGGTTAGGTTAGGAAAAGCTAGGTTAGGTTAGGTTAGGGGAGGTTAGGTTGGAAAGCTTAGGTTAGGTTAGGTTAGGTTAGGTAGGTTAGGTTAGGAAAAGCTTAGGTTAGTTAGGAAAAGCTTAGGTTAGTTAGGTTGGGTTAGTTAGGTTAGGTTAGGAAAAGCTTAGGTTAGGTAAGGTTAGGTAAGGTTAGGTTAGGAAAAGCTTAGGTTAGGTTAGGTTGGGTTAGGTTAGGTTAGGTTAGGAAAAGCTTAGGTTAGGTTAGGTTAGGTTAGGTTAGGTTGGGTTAGGTTAGGTTAGGTTAGGAAAAGCTTAGGTTAGGTTAGGAAAAGCTTAGGTTAGGTTAGGTTAGGTTAGGTTAGGTTGGGTTAGGTTAGGAAAAGCTTAGGTTAGGTTAGGTTAGTTGGGTTAGGTTAGGTTAGGTTAGGAAAAGCTTAGGTTAGGTTAGGTTAGGTTAGGTTAGGAAAAGCTTAGGTTAGGTTAGGTTAGGTTAGGTTGGGTTAGGTTAGGAAAAGCTTAGGTTGAGAAAAGCATGGGTTAGGAAAAGCTTTGGTTGGGAAAAGTTAAAATTGGGGAAACCTCAGGTTAGGAGAAGCTTAAGTTAGGAGAATCTAAGGTTAGGTAAAGCTTAGGTTAGGAAAAGCTTTGGTTAGCGGAAGCTTTGGTTAGTGAAAGCTCAGGTTAGGAAAAGCTTTAGGTTGGAAAAGCTTTTATTAGGGAAAGCTTTGGTTAGTGAAAGCTTAGGTTAGGAAAAGCTTCGAGTTAGGAGAAACTTAGGTTAGGAGAAGCTTGGGTTAGGAGAAACTTAGGTTAGGAAACTGTTGGGTTAGGAAAAGATTAGGTTAGAGGAAGCTCAGGTTAGGAAAAGCTTCAGTTAGCAAAAGCTTTGGTTTGTGAAAGCTTAGGTTGGGAAAAGCTTTGGTTGGGGAAAGCTTTGGTTAGTGAAGGCTTAGTTGAGGAAATCCTTTGAGTTAGGAGAAACTTAGGTAAGGAGAAGCTAAGGTTAGGAAAAGCTTAGGTTGGGAAAAAGCTCAGGTTAGGAAAAGCTTAGGTTGGGAAAAGCTTTGGTTGGGAAATGTTAAGGTTAGGTAAAGCTTGGGTTAGTAAAACTTAGGTTAGGAGAAGCTAATGTTAGGTAAAGCTCAGGTTAGGAAAAGCTTGGGTTAGGGAGAGCTTTGGTTAGTGAAAGCATAGGTTAGGATAAGCTTTAGGTTAGGGAAAGCTTTGAGTTAGGAAAAACTTAGGTTAGGAGAAGCAAAGGTTAGGAGAAGCTTAGGTCAGGAAAAAGTCAAGTGTTAGGGAAAGCTTAGGTTAGAAGAAGCTAAGGTTAGGAGAAGCTAAGGTTAGGTAAAGCTTATGTTAGGAAAAGCTTTGGTTAGTTAAAGCTTAGGTTAGGAAAAGCTTAGGTTGGGAAAAACTCTAGTTAGGTGAAGCTAATTTTAGGAAAATCTCAGATTAGAAAAAGTTTAGTTTAGGAGAGATCTGTTCTTGGCCCGGGCTCAGTAAGCTTTGGTCATACTTGTTCAGGTTAGTAATTATTTGACTTGATTCAAGAGTTCTGTTGTGTATTTTTGAAAGAATAAGAACTCTCAGTAGAATTATTTCAATGATCTTTATTGAACACTTTATATTATTGTTAAGTCGAATACGATACAGAATAGAAAATACTAGAACAGGTGAACAGCGCCTTATGAATGTGTCTGTCTTTGTGTTTCAAATTCAATGCCTGTCTGATCTTTTTGAATGTTGTAGTGTAGAAATGTACAATGGATAATAATTTAGATTATAATGCAAATGTTTGTAATATTCATATCATATTCATGTAAAATAAATGTTGTTGGTATAAATTGAATCAGTGTTTTCTTCATTTCTGTGCAATATTTTATGTTGACTACTCTGTTTAGGCGGTAGTTCAAATATATATATAACAAGTTCATTCAATTAAAATGTATCATTGTCATAAGAAAATGTGATTAAGAGTAAAGGTTTGTACATTGTCCACCACTTCTTCAACTCCTAGTTCTTAACATTATAGTTCTTTCCATACTCAAAGAGTCTCTACTATTGAAAAATCTCGTTATCTTAACTCTTGAATCCTATCTCAATGTTCAATTGTTCTATTCAATCATCTTAATTACTATAAATATAAATGACTTGAACCTGACATAAATTGACCAGAACCTAATTGTTTTTTTAATGTTTAAATTAGTATTTTAGGATAGAATTTATATTACCGACACCTATTTTTTCTTCCTTTTCAATTTAAAAAAAATTGATTGATATCTTAAAAAATAGTTGAGATACAATTTATTGTGAGATACAATTATTGTTAGTCACATAACCAAAAATTACCAATTTCTGTTCTGTTTCAGGGTCAGCTTTAGAAAGTTAATGTTAATTTAATGAAAAACTCCCCAGAATATATCTAATTTCTATTTAATTCATCGATTGATCAATTATATTGTATTCCAATGTCCATGCTTGCCTGTAGTTACCTCTTCAATCACTTTCGAAGAAGTTGAATTGATGCGAACATTCATTCGAGCAATCGCTTATTTTGAAATCTTTAATTCGGCCATAAAATATGAGTCAGCTGTGCTATTGGCTTCATTAATCACAGTTCATTCTTCATTGTTTACATAACATCATTCTTCATTGTTGAGTCTCACTTCAGAAATTCAAACTGTTTTTTTTAATGTTTTAAAAAGTCTTTGAAAATAAAATTCATAGAAGCAACACCTATTTTTCCTTCTTCTTTCATCAAAAAAAAAATTGAGTTGATACCTTCAAAAATAGTTGAGATAATAATATATTTAGAATCGTCCATTCTTCAAAATAAGGTTAGTTTTGAAACAGCTATTTCTAATATTAAAATCTAACTAAATTGTATAAAAATAGGCTAGCGCGCTTTATTTTTTCCTCCTCTTTTATTTAAAAAAAAATTTGAGTCGATATCTTCAATAATAACTGAGATAACAGGGGGAGCATGCCGGCTAGAATTTTGCCGAAACCGGCCCTTAAGCTGCGTTTACACCGGAGTTAATAACACGAGATATTAACAAAAAGTTATTAACTTGACTGAATCGTCAAAAATTTCTCTTGACAATAGTTAATAGGTAACTCATGTTTCTAACAGAAAATTCCTTGTTATTGACAATAATTTTGTTATCAATATAATTGACTTCCATATGATTTCATTTAACGAGACTATTCATATAAATGATATAGCAGCCGGAATAAAAAGCAAAAAATTGTCTTCAAATTTGAATTGAAACATGTGTTTGATCATTAAAATAATGATCTTCATCTGAGCTAATGTAAATAAATTATAATGCGTTTACACCAGAGTTTAAAACAAAAGTTTTCAACATAAGTTAATAACATTTTCTTTTAGCTGCTAGTTTTGTTCAAAGACCTTGAAGATGCATAGACTCACATGCAGCGCTAGTGTTGTACTTGGAATATATTTGAAATCCGCCATTGAGGGGGCAACCCATCAGATTATTACATACCAATGCCACCAATGCCTTTATGATCTATAGTATTACAAATATTATGTATATAATATCTCCTGCTAAAATACCCCAATGGCGGCCTTCAATTTCAAGTAAGAGCTATCATTGGGAAGGCATAGGCATTGTGGGTCTATTATCTCTTTAAGGTCTTTGGTTTTGTTATCAACAAAAGTTAATAACTTTGTCACGTGTTTTGTCTGCAGCTGTAGTTGTAGGGTAGGGATGCTTGGCGAGGGGGTTGCGGGGAAGATGACCTGTTATCAACTAAAGTTACCGAATCTCGATGGAAACACGATCTTGTTAATAACAAGGAATTTTCTGTTGAAAACACTTGCTATCAACTTTTTTCAAGGGGATTTTTTGTCGAATCAGTCAAGTTGACAACTTTTTATTAATAACTCATGTTATCAACTCCGGTGTAAACGCAACTCAACATGATGTTATTAACTTTTGTAATTAACATCAGTTGATAACAAAAATGTTAAAAACTTGTGTTATTTACTCCGGTTTAAACGCAGCTTTAGATATTACAAACACTTGGCTTTTTATCACTAGCCTAACAGTTGCCACTCTATTAGTCCACTAACTTCATACAGTTAGTGCCAAGATTATTTGTCCATGTAACTCCATAATCGCTACTTCTCCAATATTTTTCAATCAGCTATCCAAAGATAATAAATACACGGGTACGATTACAAACTTGGACTAATAATACTGGGCAGAGCATCTCCATCTGCTGTCGGTACACAGAGTAGTTAATCCGATTTCAATCAGCATTTGGAAGCGACTCAATGATATCCTGTTGCTGTAGAAATCGACATCCTGGGATGGCATGTATGATTAGATGAGCGCCGGATATCAGCGAGTGCTGTCATTACCGGGGTTATGTGTGGCCCATTAGAGTGGCCCACAAGGCAATGATAATAATTGCTGGCGGGGATCATTGCGACGCCCCTAATGACGCGTCGAATTGGGCCACGTCGTCAATTATTGGCCGTCGAACCTCCCCCCACCCTAACAAATCTCCCCTCACCTCCCACACTCACCAATCCAATTCAATTCGAGTCCGTATCCTCTCAGGTAGCTCCCACTTTGAAGACATCCCTGTATTCCTAAACAGAATTTATCATCTTAGTAATGCTTCAATTATAACATGAGTGCTGGGGTTTTGGTTGTTGGTTAGGTTTCAATTATGATGTATTCGCCGACGTGCTAAACCTTCGGTTACCTATGTTTGCTATGTTTGTTTGTTATGTTATGTTTTAACCTATGTCTGTCACCAACGTTTTCTGTTGTGTTTACTATCATCATAACATGGAAGTTAGTTGATGAATTTTTTATCATTTATACTATAATTGACCGAGCGAAGTGAGGTCTAACATTCAAGTCAACGGTTTTTCATTTCTCTTTACAACGGAGTTAATTTAACGGAGTTTCTTATAACAATCCTTGTACTATAGTTGTAACAATCCTTGGGGTTTTTATCCATTCTCAAGAAATAATCCTCTTGAAAGATACTTTGAGAAGAGATTATTCTAAGTACATTCGTCTCAAGGAATTATTATAATATTTGTATCTCTTATATCTCATCAATTCACGTTATTCTATTTGTATCTCTAATATCTCTTTAATTCACGTTATTGTATTTGTATCTCCAATATCTCATCAATTCACGTTATTGTATTTGTATCTCTAATATCTCATTGATTCACGTTATTGTATTTGTATCTCTAATATCTCATCAATTCACGTTATTGTATTTGTATCTCTAATTCTCATCAATTCACGTTATTGTATTTGTATCTCTAATATGTCATCAATTCACGTTATTGTATTTGTATCTCTAATATCTCATTAATTCACGTTATTGTATTTGTATCTCTAGTATCTCATCAATTCACGTTATTGTATTTGTATCTCTAATATCTCATCAATTCACGTTATTGTATTTGTATCTCTAATATCTCATCAATTCACGTTATTGTATTTGTATATCTAATATCTCATTGATTCACGTTATTGTATTTGTATCTCTAATATCTCATCAATTCACGTTATTGTACTTGTATCTCTAATATCTCATCCATTCACGTTATTGTATTTGTATCTCTAATATCTCATTAATTCACGTTATTGTATTGTATCTCTAATATCTCATTAATTCACGTTATTGTATTTGTATCTCTAATATCTCATCAATTCACGTTATTGTATTTGTATATCTAATATCTCATTAATTCACGTTATTTTATTTGTATCTCTAATATCTCTTTAATTCACGTTAATGTATTTGTATCTCTAATATCTCATTAATTCACGTTATTGTATTGTATCTCTAATATCTCATTAATTCACGTTATTGTATTTGTATCTCTAATATCTCATTGATTCACGTTATTGTACTTCATTGACCTTTGGACAGAGTTGACTGGAATTTTCACATCTATTGTATAGGAAAAAGTCATTGTTCAGCGGTACGAAAGAAGCCTATGACAGTGGTTATAATTGGACATCTCTCACGGCTAAAAGAGAAAGACAAGAGATAAAAGAGAGACAAGCAATTAGTGAGTCGACTGATTTATCAGCTGGCCAGTAAGAGTAATAGCCCAGGTCCAGTGCTCTACCTCTAATTAATAAAGTTCTACCTCCATTGTATTCTATGAACATAGAGAGATGGTCAACAGCGTTGAAACGGCTTTACGCTACGAAAAAAAGTAAAGTATGATTTCAACGGACTTATCGGTCAAAAGATCATGTGATATAATAGAGGTGAAGGATAAAAATTGATTTCGGTTTGCCGAAGAATAATAAAGAAGTCATCTCTTAGCTTGTCATACAATCGGTGACTGTTATTTCCAAAAGAATAAATATATATATAAAGGTAATAAATATATCGTAGATTTACAGAAGGTGTCCAGTGTCATTTTCCACTCAACTTCCAAAGAAAAGAGGAAAGAGGACAAACATTTTCAACTTCCCTAGAAGAGAAAAAAGAGGAATTCACTGAATTATTCATTCACTAGACTACTATATAATGTAGAATTTATAAGCACTAGAACAATCATATTGTATTTAACTTAGGGCCGGTTTCCGAGCACGGGATTTAGCTAAGTTCTAGACTTTGAACAGCTGGAGTCAAAAAATTAGCTTTCCAAAACGGGGCGTAGATGCAGTTTTTTTAACAGTAGTCGCAGGCTTCATTTTCTCATTTCTATAATTGGAAACTTTTTTTTTCTTGACGAAATAAAACATTTCTAAATAATTCAATATAGCTGAAACTTAACACTATTTTCTCTTTATTTTATTTTGTGTCCAATTCTTTGGTTTTTTGAAATTTGATTCAAACGTGACTTTGACAATGACTACGACTACGCCCCGTTTCGGAAAGCCAATTTTCTTAATCCAGCTGTTTGAAGTCAAGCTAGAACTCAGTCGAATCCCGAGCTCGGAAACCGGCCATTAATGTATTTAACTTGTGTTGTCCACAATCTTGAGATCTTATTATATTTCAACTGTGGAAAAATAGTTTCATCTCGGAAAACATTTTAAATTAATCATCTCTCCGCTGTTTGGCACCTCCTATATTATCATCTCTAATCTGCAAATTCTTATTTATATTTTAGAAATAAGTATTACGTTATTAGTATTAAAAACATATTCTCCAATGTTTGATTCCATTACGAACTGCTTGTTGAATAATCACTAATGAACAATTAATTACAACATAGCAGTCAGGTATTTATATAAATAGAAGCTATTAGCTTCTACTTACATTAGTGTAGCGCTTTCAAGACACTAGGCCCTTCATCAACACTCAGAGTGTATATAAATACCTGAGTGCTATGTCGTAATTAATTGTTCAAAGTGATTAAAAACATATTGTGTTGAATTAATATCACAGTGGAACTATAATGAGAGTATCCACTACGTTGATAATATTCTCTTCTCCATCGATCTAGTTCAATCTAGAATAAGTGAATGGGGCTTTTACTATCATGAAGGAATATTGGAACTAGCCTCTCAAGTTTTGTACTTGCACACTGTGAAATATGCAGATTTATGACTTAACATTACAACTGAATGGAACCTAATTTTCTTTGTCACTATTTTCTTTGAGACCTTATTTTCTTGTTCATTTCTAGTTTATAAAGGTTGAAAGTTTTTGAAGTTGTAATATCTCGGGTAGCTTAGATATTAATGGTGATAAACCAGCTGATCAAAAACTTTTTCAAGTGTGATAAACCAGCTGATCAAAAACTTTTCATTATTAAATTTTGTGTTTATCATTCAATAATTAAAACATTTATAATAATAATCATCTTATTGTCATTTAGATGAATAAAAAGTATAAACTCAACCTCTTACATAATTGAACATAATCTTTTAGATTATTTAGACAAATCAGAATAAAAAATAAAAATACTTGGACAATTTCTTGATATTCAGATTTGCTAGAGCTATGACCTTCCACTTTTGCTTTTGGAAGTGCTTATAATAGACAATGAGAATAATTATTATTCTCATATATATATTGTTTATTTTTCTGTGTGGCGAAAAATTACCTTCTCACCATGGGCAAAAATGTTTTTCCAGCTCTCAATCTTTTCTTGTCCTCGGCCTACGGCCTCGGACTTGAAAACCGATTTCGAGCCAGAAAAGTCTCATTTTCGGCCCTAGGTGCGAAATATACTATTCCAGGCTGGGATGCAAGCTAGGCAGTTCCCAACCCTGAGAAAGATCCTCACCTCGTCCATCGGTTGAAAAAATGCAAGCTTTCCGTAGCCTATGCTAGGCAGCCAGCAAATAAAATATTACGTTCAATTTTCACTAATTTCAATAACACTACTTTCAATTGCTTCCATTACAAAGTTTATATCCTCGCGAAAGAAGATGAAGAAATATTCAAGACTAGATTCTAGATTGAGGATATCAGTTTATACAAGTAGATTCTATAGGGCTACTTTTGAATATAAATCTATAAATCTATAATATATATATATATATAAAATATATATATATATATAATATATATATAATATATATATAAAAGCGAAATGGCACTCACACACTCACTGACTGACTGACTGACTCTCTCACTCACTCACTCGCAGAACTAAAAATCTACCAGACCAAAAACGTTCAAATTTGGTAGGTATGTTCAGTTGGCCCTTTACAGGCGCACTAGGAAATCTTTTGGCAATATTTCAACTCTAAGGGTTGTTTTTAAGGGTTTAAAGTTCGTCTTTCAGCATGTATATTCTTCTTCTCCCAATCTCCTAATTATAATTGAAATTTCCATATCATATTGTTACTATAGAACTATAATCTAGATAGAGTACCTCTTCGAAACAGTTGTTAACTGGCAACTAAATATTAATAATTTTGTCAGGTTGGCATTAAGTTGAGTTGACCTTGTTAGGTTGGCACCAAGTTGAAGATTGAAATGCATTTGTCGCGGAAAAATTGATTGGGCACTGCTACTTCAATCCTGGGAATATTATATTACTAGCCGTCAGGCTCGCTTCGCTCGCCATATCCGTTTAGCCAGACGTTTAGTCTGGACCCCCGACTGGATTGTCCTAACATATGATAAAAATGCTCAAATGAAAAATGCAGGCGAGCGAAGCGAGCCTGCTGATCTCATTCTTAGACGATCCAGTCGGGGGTCCAGGGAGCGGAGCCCCCTGGCTAGACGGATATGGCGAGCGAAGCGAGCCTGACGGCCAGTCTAGAATAAAAGAACATGGCTTTTACTATCATGAAGAAATATTTGAACTAGCCTCCAAAGTTTTGTACTTGCACACTGTGAAATATGCAGATGTGTGATTCAACATTACTACTGAATGGAATCCAGTATTATATTATTATTACTGAATGGAATTGAGAACCTTACTTTTTTCGATACTACCTACTTTTTATCGTATGTGTTCAGTTCTAGTTTTTGAAGTTTTAACTTTTATGAAGTTTATATTCATGCACACCGAGAGACAGAAGATACGTGCATGAGACAGAAGATGAAGAGAGAGATTCAAGACAAGATTCTAGATTAAGGATACTAGTTTATACGAGTAGATTCTACGATGTTCAGCAATTCACAATAGTTTAACCTGATAGGTTATGTTATAGGCGATAGTAACAGAATTCCCCTATGTGAAGGTAAGATTTCAGTTAAGGATATTGCTTCAATGAATCATAAATTACATTGTATGTACGCTGAGTCAAATAAACTATGGGCCTCCTCCATGTACAGTGCATCAGATAATAAGAGTGATGATGAGACGCACGATAGAATTTATTGCAGTAATTTCGCGTTATCTGATCACATTAAAAGCAGACCGGCTGGGTGACACATATTGTAAACAGGTAGAGATGATGATTGATGGGACATTTATCATGGAGCTTACGGGGATTGTGCGTCGCGCACACCATTTTACAAGTACTCTGGCAATGCCAAGGGCTGTAGCTCCATCAAAATGCGGCTCAAAGATTGATTGATGGAGGATTGGATGTAGCCTTCTGCCATCATACAGCGCCATCAAATCATGTGACTCTCTCAGCCAGAACTGCCAGCTTCTTTATGGAAGCAGAAAGTACAGTTTTCGCTTAAAAAGGAGCAGTCCATTCTTAGGGTTGAGCTATGTCGCCAATCATTTTATTGAATAGTCTCCTGATTTGAATTGCTCAGATTACTATAAAAATTCATTTTCAAAGCTGATTTGAAATCAATGTCAAACATGCCAGCAACAAGGAACAAGCTCCATGACAGCAGCAGACCATGTCGCCTTTTCCATCAATAACTCTAATTTTTCCAA